>NC_056729.1:555048087-555050587 GCF_019279795.1 Protopterus annectens | reverse complement strand
CATCAGCTAACCAAACACATAAATACACAAAAACATACTCTGAGGCCCATTATAAAAATCTACCTAAGCAACAGAGACCTCCAAAGCAGACATCCAAGCAAACGCTACCTCAAAACAAAACACGCACAACACATAGCCCACAAAGTCAGTGTGCCAAGCAGCCACAGCCCTTAAGGCTGAATAACACACCTGATACTCTTGTAATAGGTGACTCTGTTGTCAGACACACTGACGTCCTGCTCACCAGGCTGAATAAAGAGAAGGTCACGGTGAGCTGCCTGTCGGGTGCTAGGATCTGCCACATAACGCAAGCACTCAGGTCACTCCAAAGCAAATACAAATATGACTCAGTCATTGTACATGCTGGTGTGAATGACCTGAGACGTACCTCCCTGGACTACATGAAAGGAGACATAGAGGAGCTCTCTGATCATGTAGCCCAGGCTGGTATGACCCTGACCTTGAGCAGCATCTTACCCTCACCTAGAATGATGCCACAGTACAAAGACAAAATGATCGATTTTAACAATTGGCTAAAATTTTGGTGTCATTCAAAGGGGATCCAGTGTCTGTCGGCCTGGGATGACATGCTCGACAAGCCACTCTGCTTCGCTAGGGACGGCTTGCACCTGTCACTACTGGGCTTTCGGATATTGGCAAAGGCTTTTGCCACCCCCATAGTGCCTTTTTTAGGCAAGGCTCAAAAGTCAAACCCACCCCCATAGACAGCACAAGGAACAAGAAACTAAGGGTAATGCTGCTTAACGCCAGAAGTCTTAACCTCAAGATGCACGCACTCAAAGCTCTCCTCAGTATGGAGAACATCGATATCGGTGCAGTGACAGAAACCTGGTTCAAGGTTCCAGAGAGCACCCCAGCACTACCAGGCTATACCTCATATCATGCTTTTCGGCCCCAAAACCCGGACCGAACCACAAAAGGAGGGGGAGTTTTCATATTTATCAAGGATATCCACACCTCCAGGTTAGTGGCATTGCAAGAAGTATCGGAGAACATCCATGTGCAACTAACAGTGGGCAAGACTGCTTTTCAGTTTATAGCATCCTACAGACCACCTTCTCAAAGTCAGGAATCCCACTCGGCTTTCCTGAAAACATTGGAGAACATGAAGATCTCTCCGAACACCATTATATTGGGCGACTTCAACTACCCAAACATTGACTGGGAGCACTACTCAAGCCCCAGCACCTTAGCCCAAAGGTTCCTGGAAATTATAAACTCAAATGCTATGGAACAACTAGTCACCACTCCCACAAGAGGGGACAACATACTAGATCTGATCATTACCAACATGGGGACTCTGTGCTCCACACCAGAAGTATATCCCTTATTGGATCAGACCATAAATTAATTTCATTGGATGTCCACATCCCGACCCCACCCCCAGCCCAGAAAACCACAGTGAAAAACTTCAAACCACAGTGAAAAACTTCTCAAAAGCGAACTTCTCACTTCTCAAAACCGAAGTGGAATCCTTCAAGGCCCCAGAGCCAGTGGAAACTATGGCCCAAACTGCAGAATCCTATATAAATGCATTCTACGGACATCTCCAGGAATGCATGGATCATGCTATCCCAAACAAAACCAAGACCCAATCATCCAAAGGCAGGCGTCCAGTCTGGTGGACCCCTGCCATGAATAAACTGTACAACAGAAGGAGGAAGCTACTACATGATAGAGCAAAATCCCTAATAGGGAAGGCATCTCTGATCAGTATTAGCAAAAAATTACGATCCCTCATAAAAATCCTCCAAGGCCAGCTTCGAGAGAAAAATTGCACAGGACACCAAAGACAATCATAAGGCTTTTTTCAGTTATGTTAGGAACCTGGGATGCAACTCCCAGACTTGTTCTGAGTTGATTCTAAACGACAAAAAGTACACTGAACCCACAGACATCGCCAGTATCCTGGCAGACAGGTTCAGTGCAAACTTCTCCACCCCCCAAAAGAGCAAGTATCTTTCCCGGCAGAGGGCTGCCTCCCAAACATCTCTGATGCTCAGGTGAAGGCTGCCCTCTCCAAAGCAGAAAACACTGCTTCCATGGGACCAGATGGCGTCCCAGGTTGCGTCCTACATGAACTCCAAGAGGAACTAATCCCTCAAATAAAACAGCTATACAATCTCAGCCTCACTACAGGATATGTGCCCACAGAATGGCGTACAGCAACAGTGGTCCCACTCCACAAAGGTGGAGCCTCTACGGACCCTGGAAACTATTGCCCCATAAGCCTGACTAGCGTAGTCTGCAAGGCTATGGAGAGGAAGACATTGGGGACCTACAGACACTAGATCCTACCCAGTTCGGCTTTGTCAAGGGCAGATCCTGCCTTTTGAACCTGGTTGACTTCTTCGAAACAGTCACCAAAGCCATAGATGAAGGGAAGGTAGTCCACACAGCCTCTCTGGACCTTGCAAAGGCATTTGACACAATACCCCACTCGGGCATCATAGATGAGCTATCCAGCTTAAATATAAAC
>NC_056729.1:555015587-555040587 GCF_019279795.1 Protopterus annectens | reverse complement strand
TTGGTTTACTATCCCCTATCTTCAAGTCCACCCCAGCAGATCACCAGTGTTCCTTTTGCCAATTGGATCTCCCTTCCAGGAGAAGTCCTGCTTTGAGGAGATGTCCTTTTCCTATGTTGCAGTATTCTGCATATGGGTCTCGCGTACATATGGCTAGTATCCAAAAGCTTTTTTGTATTACTGCCTTTTCATGTCATCCAGAAAGGGTAAATGTCAGTGCGGCTGTCAGATCCCTCATAAAGACACCCATGATAAGTGTTTGTTCTGTCTCTGATGGTCGCACAATTATAAGGCCTGCCCTGTTTGCCAGGCGTTCGTTCAGAAAACGTTGTGCAGTCATTTGCATGCACTCAATTTGTACTTAGAACCAACATCTGAAACAACTTTCCAAAGTCCAACCTCACACCAACCAAGACTTTGTGTTCTTAGGGTGCCGAATTCCCACAGACTTGATGGAGGCATACCTGACCCCAACAAAGGTGAGTTCTCTTACAGAACACCTGCAAGGGATTTTCCATTCCTCTCAACTGACTGTAAGGCAGTAACTCAAGCTTCTGGGTTACATGGCAGCTACCATTCCCATGCTACCCCTAGCTTGGTTACATATGAGGAAACTACAACGAAACCTACGCTCTGTCTGGAAGCAGCACAGCCACCCAGTGGAGCACATTGTCCCCTTGCTCCCATGCCTAAAACAGGAGATCTTATGGTGGTTAGCTCAGATGAATCTCTACCCAGGACTCCCCCTCCATCCACTTCAACCTTCACAGGTCATGCATACAGATGCCTCAGACCTGGGGTGGGGGGGCCACTCTTGGCCATCAAAAAGTACAAGGCCTGTGGACATACAGACAGAAAACAGGACACATCAATGCCAGAGAAATGAGGGCAGTCCTCCTATCCCTTCAGGCATTCACTCCTTTCTTTCGGAAGGAATCTCTTCTGATATACACAAACAACACCACTGTCATGTGGTATATCAAAAACAAGGAGGAACCAAGTCCTACCTGCTCTGCAGACTTGCTATAGTAGTGTGGGAAGTAGCCACTTCTCAGGGAATTACCTTGAAAGCTGCATACATTCCCTCTCTCCACAACCCCCAAGCAGATTTTCTGAGCAGAACCAGCACAAACCATCATGAATGGATGCTTGACAGGGATGCCTTGCTGGACTTGGTCCACAGATGGGGTACACCTCAATAGCCCTGTTTGCCTCTGCTAATAGGCAACTTCCTGGCTACTGCACCAGGGCACCAGACCCACAGGCACTGGCAACAGATGCCTTCATAATCTCAAGGAAGGGGAAATACCTTTATGCATTTCCCCCTTCCCTCTCATTCAGAGGATCCTACTACGGATTTAGCAGGACAGTCCGAAAATCTTGATGGTGACTCCCTGCTGGCCCCAACAGCATTTGTTCCCCTTACTCCTTCAGTTGTCCAAGGGCAGTCACCACAAGTTATTCCACAGAGTGGACCTTCTCTCACAGCACAAAGGATCTCTAATCCATCCAGTGGCAGCTGCTACACCTGACCCTGTGGTGGATAGGCTTATGATCCCATACAGACATCTTTTACAATGAGGACATGCTCAATGTCCTGCAGGAGGCCAGGAAACCTAACACTAGAAAATCATACCTGTCTAAATGGAAAAGGTTCATTACTTGGTGTCAAAATAGGCAGCTGGATCCGCTTACCAGCAACATTCCCCTAGTGCTGTCTTATTTGTGTGAGTTACTTCAGACCGGCTTGGCATACTCCTCTATTAAGGCACACCTGTCTATCTCTGCATGCCTTTCCATGGATCCCCCCTTGGCATCCAGACTCCCTTCGAAGCTCTTCCTGAAAGCGGTCCTGCATCTCAGTCCCCCCCCCCCCTGAAACTTCCTACTCCTCCTTGGGATCTCAACTATGTGCTGGAGAAGCTTACACTTGAGCCAGCTGATCAAGCTTCCCTAAAGCTTTGCACCTGGAAGACTGTCCTAGTGGCTATCACTTCAGCCAGAAGGGTATCAGTGCTCCAGGCACTAATGGCTACCCCCTCCTTTTCTTGTCTTTCATAAAGACATGGTTACTCTCAGGACAAGTCCATCTTTCATGTCCAAGGTAGTCAATGACCTGTCTCTCAATCAGGCCATCCACTCTTAATGTTTTTTTTATCCAAACCCACAAGGAAGAAGTGAAAGAATACTTCATTCCCTGGATGTTCAGACAAATTAGATTCTACCTCCACAACACTAAGTCTGTCAGAAAGACTGACCAACATTTCATATCTTTCCACCCTAGAGCACTAGGAAAGGCGGTGTCCAAATAGACTATTTCAACTTGGATCTCCACTGCCATTACCTTTTGTTACCAGCACCAAGAGCCCACTCCACTAGAGCCATGGCATCCTCAGGGGCTTTCTTCAAGGGCCTGGACAACTCCTCTATCCTGGAGGCAGCCACTTGGTCTTCAGTTCATACCTTCACCAAACACTACAAACTAGACCACATCTCTAGGTCCAGGGCAAGGTTTGCCAGGGCTGTCCTGCATGGGCTCCTGGAATCTGCTTCCATACCAGCCACCCTTTCTCAGTGAGCTTTGGCACTTTCCCATATGCAGAATACTGCAACATAGGAATAGAAGGGCATAGAAAAGTGTAAGAACTTACCATAACCATAGATGTCCTTTTCCATGTTGCAGTATTCATACCCTCCCTCCTTCCCCCTCTTAACAATGTTTTCCCTCTCTGGATGGCAATGACTTGGCATTGCCCAATTAGGACTGGCTCCAACTGGGGCCTTCAGTTCTGAGGGTTGGTGCGTGCTGACGTCACTTTATGGCCCACGTACTCTCACCTACACCTGACGTCTCGCGCACCTAGGAGGGACCGAAAGCTTTTGGATACTGGCCATATGTACGCGAGACTAGAGGGGTAAACCCATATGCAGAATAATGCAACATGGATGAGAATGACATCTATGGTTATGGTAATTTCTTACAAACCTTTTTTTTCTCCTCCCTTCTAATGCAGGTGGTAAGGTCTAGACGTCTTTCTGGACAGGTAAGTGAGATGGGTCTAGCAGGTAAACCATCATTTGTCCAGTGAGGGACTTTTTTTGCTTAACTACTCACCCCCTTCTCATGCTGATACCATAGCTGTGGACTGGGGCAGGCTATGTGAGGCTACTCTGAGGGAGTGTCCTGCACCCAGTTATAGGGCAGATATGCTATAGCTGTAGACTGGGACAGGCTATGCGAGGCTACTCTGAGGGAGTGTCCTGCACCCAGTTTTAGGGTGGATATGCTTGCTCCGCTGTCTCAACCTCCCCTGCTAAGCACTTTTACTCTGACAGGTCTGACAAATTGGTGCCCAGCTCTGTCCCTCCTTGCACACCAACCCACTCTGTCAGGTACCCAAGCTGAGACTTGAACTTGGGTTACCTGGACTGTAGTCAGGGCTTTATCCTTCTGTGTTACTGGAGTGACTCCAAACTTGCCTGCTTTTTTAAGTAATGATGTATGTCTGAACTACTTGTTTCTGCTTGCCTATGTGGCTGTGGACATTAAATAAAAACAAATACTTGTACACAGCTCCTAGAACTGCACAAATGAACTCCAGGGCATTTATTCAACATATTTATTCAAAAACCTCCCTTTTCTTTTAGAAGTTTTTGCTTTGTAAAGCAAGCTACTGTAGAAAGTCGTGCTGCATTAAAACCAGGATGTCTTTGTTCTAGTCGCACAATTGTGCATGAGTTATATACTATTGTTTTCTTTGGGACTGCTGATCATGAGCATTGCTCAGTTGGATATTATAAGTCATTATGTATGTATATTAGTATGTGTGTTTTGTGTTGGTAAACTGAAGATGCTGTAGTTGATAGTTTTTTATTGTTCTTTCATTGTCTTTTTGAATCACTTTCCTGCTTTTAATCCTTTCTATTTTTAGAGTTTGTCATCCACGACCAACTTTCAGTAAAGTAACTCATTCATATCATCTCTGTTTTTGTGTACGCATTTTCAGATTGTGAACTCTTGCTTCTCTTATTTTGAATGACAGCACCTAGTTGGACCATCCCTTGGGGTACCTGAACGTTGTACAAACGCGCTTATCTAAAATGTCATTACTGTTAGAAACTCACGTTATGAAGTCAGGTGTAAAATGTTAAACCTATATTCAGCCCACTTCCCTTTTATACAGAGGTGATTTAATGTGGGTGTACAGATGTTTTCATAATGAATATGTATTGGCTACTTTAGGTATCTTATTTGGAACACACAGAAGTCTGACTGGAAACAACAATATTGGAATAAGCCATCTATGAAGGTAAGATGGCCAGAGTGTCTGTTGGCATTCAAAAAGTGATAGATGATTGGTTTGGGAAAGTAGACTGTTTTCATGGAAGTTGGCTAGACATGATCTCTTATGAGGTTCTTTAGTAAATCCAGGCATTGAACAATGAATTTCTTCTTGCCTATCTTTGAGACTTCTTTGTGCATATTTTTTTTGCCTTCCTCTGACTAACCTGTGTTCTGTCCCTACTGTCCTAGAGCATGTAATCTCTAGAAATGTACACAGTGATTCCACATGGGGTCATATTGTTTAAGATTAGCATTACTTTATCTGCAGTTGCAGTGGTGGCAGGTAAAATAATGTCAACCTTAAAAGAAGGTCATGATTTCTACAACCTTATTTTTAATTGCACGTTGAGACTTGCCTGCTACCACTGCAAAGTAAGGCAACTTTTTGCTTTAATGGTGTATTGTAGAAAAAAAGTTTGTTTGTGTTGAACTGTATTTGTGTACTAGTCAGTGTAAGCCTTTTGGTAACATCATTTAAAATGATTTTGCTGTCCTATTCATTGTGCAATTAAAAGTTATTTTGGTACAGAAAAGTAAGAGAAAATGTATTCTTAAAGGTTCAACTGCATAGTGTTGTAACGTTTCACATAATTCACATGTCATACCTTATACTAAGCAGGTTTTATGTCCTTTTTCTTGCTTTTTGGAAGGTTTATTTACATGAGCATTATTTGTCTCACTGTAGCAGGATGCTTGGCAGAAGAAGTCGAGTGGTAACATGCTCCAGCTTCTTGGAAGGTCTGTGTGTGTATATGCATATTTGTGCATTACCGTATCATAGACTTAACAGAACAAATTAGTTTTCCATAGACGAGACTTTGACATACATATTAACTAACAGGATACATTCGTTCTCTACAATATAATAATACATTTTAGAAGATATTCCTAAGTTTGGGATTCCTGTGATAGATTTACTATGAGTAAAAGCAGAGAGACGTAGAATAAGGAGCAGATGATGCTCGCTATAGTTGAGAAAGAATTGATTCACTATATGTCTTCGCCTGATTTTAGTTGAGAAGGATAACAAATTGATTTACAGTATGTCTTCTCCTGGTTTTAGTTGCTTATGGAAAGCACAACATTGCTGGGGTAGTTTTCCCTAACTCCTGGAGAGATGGGATGAGCAGTAGATTAACAGTCTTAAGTGGGTACAGTACTATGATTGGTTGGTTAGCAGAGTTACTTAAGTTAGGCAAAGTGTTCTAATGAGACATTAGCCAGGGGGGATTATTCAAAAAGTGAGTTTTAACAAGTTTCTTGAACTGGGATTGGAATTTGTCAGTTATGTGGGTAGGAAGGGAGTATATCCACTAAACTCCCCAACACTTACTGGATAAAAACCTTTCTGCAGAAACCGGCATTTCTGGGGGTTGAGCACATGTTTGTCAGTTGTTTAAGTCCTTTAAAGGTACTGATGTTATGTGATCCTATCTCGCCTACATTCTGACTGATGGGTTCGGAGCCGATCCCTCGGCTCCGACTCGGCACGCTTATGCCAAAGAGCGAAGTCTCTTATTGGCTGAGCTTACTATATCCCAGGATGCACCACTACCAGTCCCCCAGATCTCGTTTGCCGCTAATCTGCGAAGACGTGGTCTCGAGCTGGCTGAGCTAAGTAGTAATTTTACTAACTTTTTTCTGTCAGGAATTTCTTGTTCTAGTCATAAAAAGCTGTTTTCACGGCTATTCTTCTCTTTTGTGTGTGTTTGGAGTTTATCAAAGACTTTGTTGTGTGATTGGGTTGAGTTTGGTTAGGTCTCCTTCATCTAGGGCCTTCCTGGTCTTTCAACCCTCCTAAAACTTACAGGGTTTCGAAGTACCCTTAGTATTTTGTTACCTAGCGATAACTGTAGTAGGAAGTGTCAGTAAACAGAAAGTTGGTGATTTATATTTCTGTCAAGTTACTGATTTTTGCCATAATGTCACAAAATCCTAGGCCTTCGGGCTTCAAAAAATGCACCAAATGCAATTTCAAAATGTCCATCACAGACGATCACTCGCTCTGTGTGTATTGTTTGGGTGCTAAACACTTACAGGAGTCATGCAGCGTGTGTCACGCTTTTTCCTCAAGGGTCCTCCAGGAGAGGAAAAATAAATTGATTCTTAAGGGGTTAATAAAACCTTCTTTTGAAGAAGCCTTGGC
Source organism: Protopterus annectens (assembly GCF_019279795.1). Lineage (NCBI taxonomy): Eukaryota > Metazoa > Chordata > Ceratodontiformes > Protopteridae > Protopterus > Protopterus annectens. Next base: position 555,034,096 of record NC_056729.1, on the reverse strand, counting down.
ATCCTCTCCTTCTCCGGCTAAAAAGAAAAGGGCGTCGGTTCCGACCAGTCCGTCGGATCCGACCGCCAAAAGACATAGGCAGGCCTCTCCTTCGGCTCCAAGGACTTCGGAGCCGAGGCGAACGGTCTGCCCCGATGCCACCAGTCTCGACTCCTCTGGCTTCGGAGCCGATGGCTGGGGCATCGAGAGGCGGGTCACCTTCGTCGGCTCCACTGGTCTCGGAGCCGACAAGGGTCGCCCGCTCAGACACTTCCTCCTCGGCGCCGAAGTCCACCTCGGCACTGATGGAATCTAGTGTGTGTATTCCTTCGGCGCCTATAGTCATCGAGTCACCTCGGAGCCGGTCCCCTAGTCCTTTGGGGCCGTTGGAGAGGCCATCTCAACCCGTTCAGTTTCCTCTCGGTCTTGAGGATGTCAGATTCTGATATAGACAGGGTGCTCCAAAGACTGTTCCAGTCCCCAGTCTTCCAAAATTTGTTTCGGTTCCGACCCAGTTGGCTTCGAGCCGATAACCCTGGCCCACCCATTGCCATTCCTCCTCCGACTGCTTGGCTCCGCCGAGCAGGTGCTGTTGGAGCCGGTGGAGATCTTAGGGTCGGCTCCGACCCTTACTCCAACCCGGGCCTTCGGGTCCGAGTTTGGTACACGGACTTCGGCTGGACCCGGGGGTGATGTTTCGGGACCTATGCTTTCGGTTCCGAGCCTCCCCCTCGGTGCTTCGGCTGCGGGACTTCCGTCGGCTATCATGGCTCCGGGGACCGGACACTCCCAGGATTCTGGGGGTCTGGCTTTCAGAGCCATGAGGAGTGCCTTGGCCAAGTCTTCTTCGGCCATCTCTCCGGCTTTACCGTCACCTTCCCTGGGCGTGGAGACTGGGTCTTTGGCAGTTCCCCTGTCCGTAGTCAGCGGAGCCCCTGGGCCTGAGGTTACCCCCATTGGGGGTTCCCCTCCTCCTGAGGGTTCTTCGGAGTTGTCTTCGGAGGAACCCCCAAGGAAGAGATCGTGCAAGAGGAAGCACGTGGACTCCCCTGAGTCTATTACATCGGACACTGATCTTGATGATGCGGAGGGGTCCCCGAAGTCGTCCTCGGATGATGTCTCATTTGCAGACATCTTAGAGATCCTCAAACAACGAGGCGGCTGGATATCCAAACCCCCCTCTGCTGATGAGTCAGTGCTCCTCAAGGCCTTTGGGGCTCAGCCCTCCGCCTCCTGGGTGTCTCCGCCCTTCGACGAGCTTCTGGATTTAGTTTGTCGAAGGGCGTGGGAACATCCAGATACCGTGGAACCAGTCCCTTCTCGTCCAAATAAATTTTTGTCTGCTTGCCCCGAGAAGGAGTTCCTCACTAAAGGCGTGGCTGTAGATGCCATGGTGGTGGCATCTGCTACACAACAGGACGTGGCAGAGGCTTCAACGTCCGTCCATCCTCCTAATAAGGAGTCTAGGAGCATGGACAGGTGCGGGAAGCGCACCCTGACTTCAGCGGCCTTTACTTTAAGGTCTCTGAATTATTTGGCACATTTTACCAGGCTTCAGAGGGATCTGGTCAAGGAGTTGTCAGATTCCCTCTCGGTAACCTACCTGAGCAGCTAGCCCAGTCGGTTAGCTCTCAGTTGGCTATCCTTACGCCAATTTCTAACTCGTCCATGAGGCTCATTTCCTATGCGGCCGAAGGGCGGTAGAGCGGCAGGCACAGGCGTGGCTCTACGGAGACAAGCCTGGCTCCGCTTGTGTCAGTTCATGGAGGCCTTCAAGTCTTCCTTCGCCGACGCTCCCTTTGATGGGTCCTCTTTGTTTGGACCAAGGTTAAAGACACCCTTACCCGCTGTGAGCAAGAGGGAAAAACTTTATCTGCCGTAGGTGCCCGTTATTCCACTCCCTTCGGCCTTACCCCAAGGCTAAAGGAGGGGAAGATGTGGTTCCGCAAATCTCGCAAGTTTTTCCCCAACAGCAGGAAGATTCCCCTTCCAGAGGCAGAGGACGGGAAATTTTTCTGGGAGACGCCGTCCCAGAGGCGGCAGAGGGCCCCGCAATTCTGGAGACCGCGAGTCCTTTCGTGGCTCTTCAGCCTCCCACACATCATGAGGGATTGCCCGGCTGTGCTGCTCGAGCCAGTCGGGTGTCGTTTTGCCAAGCACCTAAAAGCCTGGGAATCAATCACTCAGGACAGATGGGTGCTTCGGATCATTGCCGGAGGTTACACCATCCCATTCACATACTCACCCCACCGTCCAAAAATCCCGGACCCACCACCCAGTCAAAGGGAAATGGCAGCCGCAGAAGCTTTAAAGCTGCTAGAAAAGGAGTCATCCAACCGGTCCCCACAGACCAGATCGGATCAGGAAATTACTCCAGGTTCTTTTAGTGCCAAAAGACAGGGGACCTGAGACCAATATTGGATCTCAGCAGACTGAACCAATCCGTCACAAATCCAAATTCAATGGTCACGTTACAATCCATTCTCCCATTGTTGGAGAAGGATGTTTGGATGTGCTCCATAGACCTCAAGGACGCCTATTATCACATACCGATACATCAGGCGTCCAGGAGGTATCTGCGCTTCAGCCTGGGAGTCAGTCATTACCAATTTTGTGCTCTGCCCTTTGGTCTCACCACAGCCCCCAGGGTGTTCACCAAGTGTTTGGCAGTAGTGACGGCTCACCTGAGAAGTCTTGGATTCAAAGTGTTTCCCTATCTGGACGACTGGCTCCTGACTGCCACCACCAGGCATCTACTAATGGACAACCTCAAAGCCACCATCTCCCTGGGTGCTACCCTGGGAATTACATTCAATTGGTCAAAGTCTGTCTTGCTGCCCTCTCAACGCATAAGGTTCATAGGAGCAGAGATAGACTCAAGATTGATGCGCGTCTTTCTTCCTGCCGAAAGGATCCAAACTTTACAGGGCCAAGTTCAAGCTCTGATCTCGAGATCCAAAGCCCCAGCCAGGATGGTTATACAAGTTTTAGGTTCAATGTCTGCCACGGTTCTTTTAGTTCCTCTGGCAAGATTGCACATGAGGATTCTTCAGTGGCTATTGTCAACCCAATGGTCCTTTCAGGATCTTCCCCTCAATCATCACATCATGATTACGGAAACATGCAAACGGGACCTTCGCTGGTGGCTTCAGACATCCAATCTGAATCAAGGAAGCCCCTTTGTTATTCCCTCTCCAGTGGTTACCCTGACGACGGATGCCTCCCAGATAGGGTGGGGGGGGGCGTTGTCTGGGCAGGTTAGTTCAGGGCTCCTGGCTTCCAGACGAAGCTCTTCTCCACATCAATGTGTTGGAGATGAGGGCTGTACTTCTATCCCTACAGGCCTTACACAAGTTTCTTCCTCAGGGCATCATCGCCATCCACACAGACAACATGTCGGTGGTCTGGTATCTGAACAAACAAGGAGGGACCAGATCTTACCCCCTTTGCAGAGAGGCCATGAGAGTGTGGGAATGGGCTGTAGCTACCAACCGCTTCTTGGTAGCGACCCACATTCGGGAAATCAAATATATTGGCAGACAAATTGAGCAGGACAATTCTCTCTCCTCACGAGTGGTCTCTAAACCAAACAGTAGCAGCTCAGGTTTTCAGGAGATGGGGACGCGTGCTGCGACCTATTTGCAACTCCACTAAACACCAAGTGCAAAGGTTCTTCTCCTTGATTCCACATCAGGGAGTACCAGCTATGGATGCTCTAGCACAACCTTGGCCAACAGGGCTACTTTATGCCTTTCCTCCGATTCCACTTCTCTCCAAAGTCATTCAAAAGCTTCTCAATTGGGGTCCGTAATGATACTGATTCCCCCATACTGGCCTCGTCAGGTATGGTTTCCTTACCTCAAGCAGCATGCGTGGACGATCCGTGGACTTTAGACCTAATTCGGACCTGCTAATTCATCAGTCGGGACATCAGCATCAGTCCCTTCGATCTTTGAAGTTGACAGCTTGGCTCCTCCACTTCCGACTTTAGTCAGAAGTCACACATTAGACCCGGAAGTTGTTCACATTTTATCTTCGGCCCACAAACCCACCACTAACAAATTGTACCTCAGTAAGTGGAAGAGGTTTGCTATCTGGGCTCAACTCAAGGGCTTAGACCCTATCACTGCTCCTATCCCAGAGGTTTTGAAATTCTTAACATCCCTGTTTAATCAAGGATCTTCTGTCTCTACTATTAAAGTCCAACTAGCGGCTATCTCTAAATTCCACGAATCCATGGATCCTCCATTGATGAGCAGCAGACTATGCAAAACTTTCATTAAAGGTGCGGGCCTGTTAAGACCCCCAGTTTTTCATCCTGCCTCCGTGGGATCTTGATTTGGTGCTTCGTGCATTAACATCTTCCCCTTTCGAACCGGCTGCTACATGTGAGTTAAAATATCTGTCTTGGAAAACTGCCTTCTTAGTTGCAATTACTTCTGCAAGAAGAGTTTCAGAGCTTCAAGCCCTGTCTATTAAACCACCGTACTTGATTTTCCACAAAGATAGAGTATCACTTAGGCCTAATCCATCCTTTGTCCCAAAGGTCTGTTCTAATCTCTGTCTCCAACAATCTCTAGAGCTACCAGTTTTCTTCCCAAAATTCTCCAATGAAGCAGAATACACTCTCCATAAATTGGATGTTCACAGGCAATTGCGCTTCTATTTAGACAGGACTCAGCAATTTCGTAAGTCAGACCAGTTGTTTGTGTCCTTCTCAGACAATAAATTGGGTAAAACCATCACAAAAGCTACTATCTCCAAATGGATTAGAGATTGTATAACTCAGGCTTATTCTTCTTGAATAAGCAACTTACAACATCTATCAAAGCTCACTCTACCAGAGCTATGGCGACTTCTATAGCTTTTCATTCCAAGCTCGCTATATCGGAGATTTGTGCTGCGGCTACTTGGTCCAATCCGCACACTTTCATTTCCCACTATAAATTGGATGTGGCATCTAAAGGGCGAGCATCATTTGGTTCCACGGTACTCAGGAGTGTTTTCCAGTGAGCCACCCAGGATTCAGGTGCTAGGACGCTGTCCCATCAGTCAGAATGTAGGCGAGATAGGATCACATAACATCTTTTAGTTATGTACTCACCATAACTTCAGATGTTTGGGATCCATCTCGCCTACATTCCTAATACCCACCCTCCTTCCCCCTGCCTTGGAGATCAGAAGAGATTGAACGGTTTTGAGTTCTACTGTTTTATCTTGTTTCATCTGACGATGTTATATAAGCAGGGCGTGCATGTGTGCATGTATGCGGACAAACTAGATCTGGGGGACTGGTAGTGGTGCATCCTGGGATATAGTAAGCTCAGCCAATAAGAGACTTCGCTCTTTGGCATAAGCGTGCCGAGTCGGAGCCGAGGGATCGGCTCCGAACCCATCAGTCAGAATGTAGGCGAGATGGATCCCAAACATCTGAAGTTATGGTGAGTACATAACTAAAAGTTTTGCTGTGCATTCGTTGTGCTACTGAAAGCTTGTTTCTTTGGCATTGAAAATCACGAGAGACTGTATCAGGTGGGGCTTCCTGTTGTGTTTATGCCTGGTAATGTAGTTTTGTAAGCTTTTATGCAATCACTTGGATAAGTGACAGTGCAGAAGCGTTAAAAGCCACTGTTTCTATCTGTTACACATTATTGGGGAGAAGGTTGCTTGGGGGGTTTGTACTTTGTATTTATTTGCTTTCTGCAACATTCCAGGTGTTTAGTGTAGCTTGTCAAGCAGGATAGAGTTAATGAAATAAACCAACTTACATTTTATGTGCCTTTTTTTTGTCTCTGGCCATATGCTGAGTGCACTCAACTTCATGTGGTCCTTGAATTATTTTACTTGAGACACACAGTTTAGAACTGTAGGCCAAACCCAAGATCTGTAAAAAAGTGAAAAATATCACATTCATTGCACACGTGTTTGTATAATTTTATGATAAAAATATTGGCTTGTAGTCTGTATTAATAAAATTGACATTTAATTTAATTCGAAACATTTTTAATAAGTTTGCAAACATGGACATGCATGCATGAGTCTAATAAAAATACTGCCCCTGGGATTCAGAAAGGGTACCACCAGTGGCAAGTCGTGACACCTTTTCAGCAGGTGGTAGCCATTTATGATACAGAGGCAGGCCCTCCACAATGATACCACGCAGTCTGCCGAGTCAGCATGGTGGGTCATGCTGAATGCTAATGAAGCATTTAGGAAGAGTGGCCTATGATAGTTAAGCAACCCCCAGAAATGCCTGTTTCTGCAGAAAGATTTTTATGCAGCCTTGGCTGCAAAAGTTAGCATATCTGACCAAGTTAATTAACTCAGCCAGAAGGTTACATTCTTCCATTACTTTCAATGGATGAGATTGTGTTGCTGAGGTAAGTGTTGGGGAGTTTAGTGGACATACAGTAGTGGGGGGATTTATATGTAGCTGCACATGTTAGTGTATGGAGAGGAATGCGTGGTCTCAAGTGAGTATGTGTGTCTTTGTATCTGCCTGGGTGTTTGTAGTAAAGGGGTTAGTTAGGGGATTAAGCAGGGTAGGTGTGTGTGTGTGTGTGTGTGTGTGTGTGTGTGTGTGTGTGTGTGTGTGTGTGTGTGTGTGTGCAAGAATGTATTTGTGTGCAGGGGGTTGCCACACCTCCCAACTCCACTAGATTACTGCGCAAATCCTGCAACACAGGGGTGTGGTGGATGACACTAAACACAAAGGAAACTAAGTCATTTCATAGGTGTTTACTAGGCTAACGACCACAAGGGCCTTTTTAAGCCTAGCCATGTATCCCAAATCTCTGACAAGTACTGATACACTTGATAAGTATAAGCAGGGGTGTGGGAGATGATCCATTTACAGGTTGCCTGTGTCCATTAGAGACATAGGTGCTAAACCAGGGATGAATTTCCTGTTCCCCATCCAATTGTCCAGGTTGCACTTGAATTGGGTTAGTTAGGAACTCTGCTTCATATGGATGGGGAGCCTGTCCCAGAGACTGAGTAATCTCTGGGATACATACCTGTCTCTCCAGCAGGTCCTGTTTATATCACAGGCAAGGTTTAAGTCTTTAGAAAGGGTAATTTGTTTTGCCGATATGCAGGAGGCCCATCAGAGTGGGGTGTGACAATGTCCTGTATGTCGGACATAGATCTCCCCTCAAAAGCCTGTAGGAGACAGACTACATGGATAGAGCCTTGAGGCGGTCTGCATAGGACATTTTACTTAAGCCCTGTATTCTTTTAGTGAGGAGTCTCTGTGGACGTTCCAGTTGTTGGATATGTTTGGTTAGGTACTTACCAAAGGGGGAATTGTACTCTATGATAGGTCTGATGAATGCCAAATACAGTGGAACAATGACTTCCTTGGACTTAAATGCCATATCTTTGTTTATAAGTTGCACAACATAGAATGATTTCCTCACTGTCGTAGACACATGATGGCCAAAGTCTGGATTACTATGTCCCTAAGTCTGTGACTACTGGGTCAACTCTAAGGGGTGTGTTGTCAATGTAATAGTTTCCAGGGGTGGATGACTTTCCGAAGGATACTAGTATGTATTTCTTGGCATTTAGTTTTAGTCCATGGCTCTGACGCCAGTTGTTTATCTGTGTCAGCCCCTCCTGGAGAACATTTGTGTCAGTGTGGGATTCAGTAACGGCTCCTTATTTGCAATCATCTGGAAATTTAGTCAGCCAGACACCAACAACATTGGCCTTGACTTTTGCGAAGTAAATGCCAAAAAGGAGCAGTCCAAGGACTGATCCCTGAGTGACTCCATTTCTTTTGTAGAGGAGGACTCCCCAGTTCTAACTTATGGGTCCTGTGTGTGAGTCATTCGGCTTCCAGTGAGTGACATAAGAGTTTGTACCTAACCTCTTGAGTTTGTCAACAATGTCCGAGTATGGTACTGTATCCAATGTCTTGGCCAGGTCAAGGTAGGCAATGTGAATGATTTTGCCCTTATCCATTGCTTTATTGACTTTCTCAATTAAGTCCTCCAGGTTGAGTAGGCATGATCTGCCTTTGACTGTACCAAACTGGGTTGGATCCAATGTCTGGAGGTTTACTGTATCGCTATTGATCATTTCCATGATGATTCTTTCCATGGCTTTACATACAAGACAAGTGAGACTTATGGGTCTGTAGTCTCCAGGGCCTGTAGATGGCCCACCTTTGTGCATAGGGATGACAGTTGCTGTTCTCCATTCATTAGGCATGAAGCTTGTTTGGAGGCTACAGTTAAATAGCAATTCCGGAGGGCCTGACAGGTCATGTTTCATGCTATTTAGAAGGTATCCTGTGATATTGTCTGGGCCCCTTGATGCAGTGTTCTTGGTCTTAGAGCATTAAGGACCTGTTCTCTAGTGATAGTATCAGGAATTATATTTGATAGTATTTCCTGAGGGAAGGTTGAGAGGGAGAGAGGAATAAAGTTGGAGCTGAATTTATCAGCCAGTAGGTTTGCTATGTCTTCTGGCTCGGTATAGATTGCCAGGTTTACAGTGTGCTCTGCACACATTTGTGTGTTGTCTTTTAGGTTGCGGACATAGCTGAAGAATGCATTGTAGTTATCCTTGGCCTGGGAGGCAAAATTCACCTCAAATTTGGCTTTGGTAGACTTTATTTGTCCTCTGAGATGTTTATTTTGCTTGATGAGATTGCTTTTATCCTGCTGGGTGCTGCACCTCCTAATTTTTGCCATGATATTCTTCCTTGTGTTATACAGCCTAATAATTTTTGTGATTCCAGCAGGGTGTTTTTTTTTTTTTTTTTGAGTTAGTTGGGTACTACTTCTTGATGGGTACAGCTGCCTGTATGCAGCTATTAACATGCTTGTACAGGGTTTCTCTAACAGTTCTGCATAGGCATCTGTGTTCTCAGGGTTTGAGGGCTTGAAATATTTTGCCAGGTTGTCTCATAATAGCAGAAGGTTAGCCTTAGAGTAGTTCCTGAATATTCCAGGTTTAGCTGGGGGTCCAGATTTACTTCAGAGGAGACAATTTTGTGGTCTGACATTACCAGGGAAGACATTACAGTAGGGGGTGTGCAGCACTCTCCCATATTAGTGCGGACCAGATCCAGTATGACTGCCCCCCTGGTTGGTGTATTGGCTGTCTGGTTCGGGGAGTTTGTGTTTACAAAATCCAGGAATCTTTGTGTCTGTATATTTGGTGTCATGTAGGATTCCTAGTTAATAGGAAGGTAATTTAAAGTCACCCATGTATATGGTATTGGGTTGAATGGTTAGTGTTTCTAATAAGTTTAAATACATGGTATTGGTTTCCTGAGTCATTGAGGAAGACCTATAGCTGGCAAGAAAGTGATATTGGAATTTGCTTATAGTGATTTGAACATGGAGCAGCTCAAGTGCATTGTCTTGTTTGACCAGCCTTCAGGTATATTTATTTTTGATGTAGATAGACACCTCCACCTTTAGTCTCTGGCTGTGTCGTAGCTAGTCTAAATGTGTGGAAGGTATTATAACCTTGTACTGTTGGTGTGCTCTCTGCGGCTTTAAACCATGACTCACTGACCACACAGATATTAGCATTCTATAGGGTGAAGATAGCTTCTAGGGAGTGGAGTGTTTTGTTTAGATTCCTAGTATTGAGCAGTAATACCTTTAGATTTTCTTGGTTGATTTAAAAGATTGGTATAACAGGAGGTTTTGCAAAATGAAAAATCTTTGGGGAGAGCACTAGAAACCAAGGAATTGTAAATCTTACTGTTACTCACTTTAAAATTAATAGGACTAGGTTTGGCCACACAAAATACATATTGTGGGAAATGTTAGACACGATTCAATCCCTGTAGTGTTGAAACAGGAAGCAACTGATTCAACAAGTCTGCTCTTTAGTCCTCTGCATTACTTAAAGACTTAATGGAAGAGCAGGTCTTGCATCAGGATGCATTTTCAGAAGAATAGGTATGAGGCTCTAATGTCTGGCATTATTGACTGACTATAATACAGGGTGGGTATAACAGGCAAAATCACAGGGGCAGTCTGTAAAAACAGGGAGCATTGAAAGAGAGATATGGGGTGTATTCATAGAAGGGGAGTTGACATACCTCTTAGTGGCAGTACTCAAGTGGCCCCACTGTGAGGTCTTCCATGGTGAGATCTGACCACAAATCAGTTTAATTCGAAGTAACTGTCACACGTGGCCCCCCCAGCAGCAACTAAACTAAAAAACCTGTCCAAAGCAGATTATATAACCTCTTACATGATGGTATAAATAGCTTCACTGCACCCCCATCTCAGATGGAATTGGCAACTATGCCAAGTTCTGCACCAGTGCTTTATACAAACACCTGTATAACTGCATTGACTCAGCCATACCTGATAGGACCAAAACAAGCTACTCAAGGAAGAGCAACCCTGCCTGGTGGACAACTGCCATTAACATGCTTTACAATAAAAGGAAGAAATTGCTGTCTAAGAGTAAGAGGGAGCGAGCCCTAAACTGGAAACACTCCCTCCTCAGCTTAAACAAGCAAGTAAGACTTCCTGTGAAGTCATACAAAGTAAATTACGAATCCAGATTAGCTTCCTCAACTAAGGACAACCATAAATCATTCTTTAGTTACATCCGTAATCTAAAATAAAGGGCCCAGATTTGTGCCGAACTGGTAGTTATTGATAACACATATACTGAGCCTGTGGACATAGCTAACCTGTTGGCCATGTTCTGTGAAAATTTCACTCCCTTGTCCCTGCCACGTGTACCCCATGACATCCCTGCCATCTGTCCTGTGCCTTGTATCTCTAAAGAGCAGGTCGTACATGCCCTTTCTAGGGTCAAAAACACAGCATCTATGGGACCTAATAATATCCCAGGCTGCGTCCTATGTGGGCTCCAACAAGAATTAGCAACACCATTAGGTACTAAAATCAATCAATCATTTATTTATTTATTTTATATTGTTTTATATTTGTTGACCGGGTTTGTCCGACTGGGCTACAAATGCCCATTTTCAGCGGAGGCCAGAGGAGAAAAGCTCCAACAGAAAATAGAAATTTTACATATTGAATACATATAGAAATACATTCATCAGTACCACAGATTTCTGCATTACAGTGCCACACATTACATTCATCAGTACCACACGTTATTGCATTACAGTATCATACATTAAACTGTGGCAAGTGAAATATATAGAAATACATTCATCAGAGGGATATATTCATAATTACATATTATATACGCAATAGTGCAATAGTTATAGCTGAAATATTTTACTAGTTATGTTTGTACAGTGATGTACTAAGAGGAGAAGATAAAGTAGTAGGTTTGTTTATTGAAGGGAAGGAAGAGAGAAGAGAAGTAGAAGGATATAGGGGAGTGTTTACGGGGATAATTACATTGGCAAGTCCATTTTTCGTGGAGGTATTTTTTTTTGTAGCGGTTTTGAATTGATTGGGATGTTCACGGGATCTTATATCTAGTGGTAGGCTATTCCAGGCCTTGGAAGGGTTAAAGCTATAGACTAGGTGACTCATTTTGGTCCTTGGTTTGTAGATCTTTAGTAGGCCTTGTTCAGAACTGCAGAGTAATCTAATGGGTAGGTAATGAAAGATTAGAGATGTTGGACAAAAAGAGGGTTTGTAGGGAATGGAATGAATAATCAGAAACTGATTATACCAAAGCTGTTTAGGTAATTCTAGCCAATTTTAGTTCTTTTAGTGAGAGACAGGATGGGACTTGTAGGCAGCAAATCTGGCAATCCTGTTATAAATTGTTTCTAACTTGTTTAGTAGTCCAGTGTTGAGGCTGGTGAGAATAAAATAAAGTGGGTAAGAGGTAGGCATTTGAAAGGGTTAGTTTTGCTGTTTTGGTAAGATATTTTTTGTTTCTATAGAGGAGACCTAGTTTGAGATGTGTTTTTTGGATGCAATTATTGACGTATAAATCAAAAGTTAGTCTATCCTCAATAGTAACACCTAAATGTTTTGTACTGGTGTCCAACTGTATTTGAGTATTATTTTGTGACCGTGTGGAGAAGAAAGACTTTATGTGGTTAAGGTTTTTAGGGAGAAAGAGTAGTAATTTGGTTTTCTTTGGATTAAGGTTAAGTTGGTTTTCAGATAGCCAGTTTTCTACTGAGTTAAAAGAGAACTGTGTGTCTGATTTTAGTTGAGTTGGTGATTTAGTAATAGTGATAAGTGTAGAATCATCTGCGTATTGTATCAGTGAGGATCCAGGACAGGAAGAGTAGAGAAGGTTGGTAAAGATGTTAAAAAGAAGTGGCCCAAGGATGGAGCCTTGTGGAACACCCATTTTAACAGGAAGAAGAGGGGAGAAAGCTGAGAGCTGTTTGACTGATTAGTGTCTGTCAGAGAGATAGCTGTTAAACCCAGATACGGTGGATGGAGAGAAGTGTAAGTTTCCTAGTTTAAGGAGAAGAAGTTTTATGAGAGACTGTATCAAAGGCTTTAGAGAGGTCAATGAAGAGACAGGAAATAAGTTTGTTACTATCTCTAGCTAGTGATACAGAGTTTAGGAAAGACAGGAGACCTGTAGTATTGCTGTGCATGGGACGAAAGCCTTGTTGGGTAGGTGTGAGTAGATTTTCTTGCAGAAGGTAGTGTGACTTGATTGTGTATACACTTTTCCAGAATTTTGTAGAGTGGTGAGAGTATGCCTATGAGTCTAAAATGAGTTATATCTGTGGAGTTTCCTCCTTTGTGTATTGGAAGGGTGTAAAACTGCTTCCAGATGGAAGGGACTGTGGATTCTGTGTTAAAGCCAGCATCAACCCATCTGAATGTAAAATGGCCACTGTTATTTCCTTGCACAAAGGTAGACTGTAGACCTATTAGCCTGACTAGCCTTATCTGCAAGGCCATGGACCATATCATCATGGACCTTATCAAAGATGTAAGTAATCACCAAACTCTTGATCCTTGGATTTGTCAGAGGGAGATCATGCATGTTAAACCTGGTGGACATCTTCGAGACAGTCACCAAGGCTTTGGACGAGGGGAAATCTGTGAATACAGCCAACCTAGACTTAGCCAAGGCTTCAACCTAGACTTAGCCAAGGCTTTTGCCACTATCTCTCACTCAGGCATCATTGACAAACTCACCCAGCTAGGTATTAACTCATATCATTAGATGGGTTGCTAACTGGCTCACTGATGGAACACCTATAGTTAAAGTAGGGGAATCCACTCCCAACAGCAGACCTGTAACCAGTTGCGTTCCTCAGGGATCAGTCCTGAAACCTCTGTTTGGAATCTATTTCTCTGAAGTACAAGCAAAAACTAAAAGTCTGTGGCTGACAGTTTGCTGATGACGCAAACTGGGAGTAGTCATAGAACCTCCAAATTTTGTCAACATCCTACAAGAGGGTCTTGCACAAACAAATGATTGGTACCAAAGTCATGGACTTGATACATTTTTTTACATTGAGTTTATCATCCCTTTCAGTAAGAGTGATGTTCCTGCTAACTACTACATTGATAGCAGCACCCTAAGTACGCACTCAGTGGTGACAGACCTGGGCACACAGGTTGACAGCAGTCTTACCTTTGATCACCATGTCTACACAGTGGTAAGAAGAGCACTCTATATTGCTCATTTCATAAGTAAGAGTATTTCCTCCAGAAAAAAAGTTATAACCTCCTTGTACTCTTCCCTCATCAGGCCAGTAATTGAGTACAACACCCCTTTTTGTATGTACCTTTCCAAGCACCTGCAGCCATTGGAGAAACCACAAAGGTTCCTCAAGGAAAATTCAAGGTCTTCATCATCTGTCTTATGTGGATTGTTTGAAATCACTGTCACTTTATTCAGGAATGCTGACTTTGAAAGTGTTTGTTAGTAATTCTAAACATTTAACTTGCATTGAAGTGCAGTAAATGACTGAGTTCCTCAGTTCACAGTTCAGGTTGCCTATAGTCTTGCAATCATCAAAGGTTAAACAGTACCGATCAACTGGGGATAACTAACAGAATTTTCTAGAATGTTGCATTTTAAAACCTGAAACAGTTCTCTAAGCAGTGTTTCTTGATTGCTGCTGATGAAATATGTTTCAGTATAAATAGCAGTGACTTTTGTTTTAAACACCTCCATACCATTCTGTGATGGTTTCCAAAAATGTAACTGTATTGCCAGTTTAAGATGTGACACTTGACTATTAGCTGTGCACAGAGGTTATTGTCTGAGACTGAATACAGAGCCTCATAAATTTTAAGCAAAGCACCTTAGGCTTTCATATCTGGCATGGGGTTAACTGAGGCTATGCTGATTTAGGTTTTAAAATGACCAGTGTCGGAAATGTTGCTCTTTAATGTCTTGTCTGCATTGCTCTAGCAGGAAGATAGAGTGGGATTGGGATTTTAAGGAAAGAATAAGCATATGTGCATTATAGACATTATGGAGGCAGTGCCTGTTTGTTTTCAGTTTTCCTGACTTTTCATCATCTTTGTGAGAATGTTTTTATTTTCTCAGTGTAAGATTTTAGCCTGTTTTACCACAGTGGATTAGTGATATGTTTTTGGCAGTAATCTATGTTGTAAACATATCACAACCACAAAATTACACTAGAAGAAAACCAAGATCCGAATGAAACAATACTCCTTGAACAGTTTGAAGTAACCAGTTTTAATTCTAGCGCCTTGGTGCCACACACCTTCATATATTGTAAACATAGTTTGTGATTAGTTCCTGCTTTTCTAAAGTCAGGTTATACACTCTGTTGTCTTGCTGGTACATGCCTTTGCAGAAGGCATCATTTATTTGTTGGATATCTACTGCATATATTTTTAATTTTTCAAGGCTGAACCTCTGATAAAGGGTTATGCAGGTTCTGTAATTTGTCTTTTGTCTGTGGTTTTCTTGAAACAACAAAGTAAAAGTTAACATCAGTTTAGTTTTAACCTGGAGGGCAATTGAACATTTATACTGCTACTTTTCTCTCTCTATAGATACATGTGTATATGGTTTACCTTTACATGTGCGTATTACACAAGGGCGAACAGCAAGTTTTCGAAAGGCAGTTTGCAAATGCCGAATGGAAAAAGGTTTGAATGCGCAATGAGCGAATGTACAGTGAGATTTGCTCATTGCACTTCGACATTCTGGGCCAGATTGCACTATAGTGGGGATCGGGAAATGGTTCCGTTCCCCACTGTAGTGCGATCTCCTTTTGAGTCAGCCAATTCAGCAGAATTAAAATGTGTCATGGAAAATTGCTCTGATTCTGGCAATAACCTCAGCACAAAGAGTCTCAGAGTTACAGGCACTAATGGCAGTGGAACCTTTCATCATTTTTCATCAGGACAGGGTTTCTTTAAGAACCAACCCTACCTTTATGCCAAAGGTGATATCAAGTGTGGCTCTTAACCAAACTATTCACTTGCCAACTTTTTATCCAAATCCCCAGAATAAAGGGGAGAGACTTCTGCACTCATTGGACATGCACAGACAGTTACACTTCTACTTGGACAAAACAAAAGCTTTCAGGAAAACTAAGCAATTGTTTGTAGCATATCCTGCAGGATCACAGGAAAAGGCTATTTCAAAGTGGATAGGACACTGTATCCATTTCTGCTACATGCAGCATGGAAAAACTGTACATAGCAACATTAGGCCACATTTCACCAGGGCAACAGCCACTTCAACTGCCTACCTCAGAGGAGTACCTACCAAGGATATTTTGAAAGCTGCAACTTGGAGTTCAGTGGTCACCTTTACCAAGCATTACCACTTGTCTCTTTACTCTAAATCCAGAGCTGGCTTTGCCACTGCAGTGCTGCAGGGCCTCATAGCCACCCCGAATCCTCTATAGATCCAGCCACCCTACCTCAGCTTTGGGATTCAACCCAAGTGTAATGACTGCAGCAGTGAAACACGAACATAGTACAGTTTTGTACCTACCATAAATGTAGATGTTCGAGTGTATTCACTGCTGCAGTCCAGGTTACCCTCCCCATCCCCTCTTTCTTATTTCTTACCTAGGACTTATCTATACCTTTCTACCCTATACAACCTATGTGGTGTATTTGCTTGTAACTGAAGGTATTGTTTTTTTTTTTTTTTTATGTATGATTTATTAGCAATATGTATTGCCTACCTATTTGGGGGACCTTGACATCTGGGGCAAGAAAAACTGAAGAAAATGGCGTTGGCTGCATCTTATATACCCCTGGCGCACTGAGGTCAGGGAAGAAGCGACAGCAACCGACGCCGGACCAAGACTTTGGAACTCTGGCCGACTGCGGGACCGTCTGACGGCAGGATAACCCAAGTGTAATGACTGCAGCAGTGAATACACTCGAACATCTACATTTATGGTAGGTACAAAACTGTACTTTACTCTATACCCTTTTCCCATCCACCACACCCTCCCAAAAGGATCCCAGATGTACCACCCAATCACAGGGATCAAGCGGCTATAGAGATAAAAAAGCTGCTATTAAAAAGAGTCACTGAAAAGGTCCCAGCAGACCAGACATGATTCAGAACATGCTCCATGTTCTTTTTAGTTCCAAAAAGAGCAGGAGACTGGAGACCCATCCTAGACCTCAGCAGGTTAAACGAGTATGTAAAGTCCAAGTTCCGAATGGTCACTCTACAATCCATACTCCCTCTGTTAGGGAATGACAGTTAGATGTGCTCAATAGATCTCCAGGATGCCTACTACCACATAATGATGGACAAAGCATCAAGGAGCTACTTATGCTTCCGGCTAGGAACCAGTCATTACCAGTTTCGGGCGCTGCCTTTTGTTCTCCTCACAGCCCCCGGGTGTTCACCAAGTGCATGGCAGTAGTCACAGCTCATTTGAGGCATCAGGGAATCCAAGTCTTTCCATACCTGGACGATTGGCTCCTGACCGCCACCACCAGGCGTCATCCAGGTCAATCAAGAGATTCCACAATCAAGCTCTGTTCCCAGTTGGGAATCTCTATAAACTGGGAAAAATCCTCTACTTTGCCCACTCAATTTACAACAATTTATAGGAGCAAACATAGACACGGTTGCTATGACAGCCAGACTACCTACAGACAGAATACAGAATCTTGCGCAGTAAATTTACAGGGTACTTCCCTTTCGAAGAGTCAAAGCAAAGGTGGTGTTGCAGCTTCTCGGAACTATGTCGTCTACCATAACTTTGTTACCTTTAGCAAGACTACATATAAGGATACTTCCAGTGGCTCCTGTCATCCCAGTGGTCCTTTCAGCAGTTGCCTCTACATCACCAGATTCTGATCACAAATTATTGCTAAAAGGATCTACGCTGGTGGATTCAATCAGGTCATCTTACCACAGGGACTCCCTTTGTACCACACCAACCCGTTGCCACTGTGACCACTGATGCCTCCCAGATAGGGGGGGGGGCATTATCTTGGCAGGACTGTCGTAGGTACATGGCAAGATCAGGAGGCCCATCTGCATGTCGGTGTCCTAGAGATGAGAGCGGTGCTTCTAGCATTGCAAGCACTTCACGACTTTCTCCCTCTAGGGACGATAGCTATCCAGACCGACAACATGTCGTTGGTTTGGTATCTAAACAAACAAGGGGGGACCAGATCATACCTCTTATGTCGAGAGGCCCCTCAGGTTTGGAATTGGGTGATTTCTTCCCAACGCTTTCTCATTGCAACGCACATCCTGGTGACTTCCAACGTGATAGCAGACAAGCTAAGCAGGGTAATATTGTTAGCTCACGAATGGTCCTTGAACCAGAAAGTAGCCCGTCTGACAAGTGGGGACAACCCTCCTGCGATCTCTTTGCCAGCCCCATCAACACCAAATGCAGCACCTTTTTCTCCCTCATCCCTCCTCCGGAAGAGTCTGCAAGAGATGCACTCATCCATGATTGGTCCCCGGGACTCCTTTATGCTTTTCCTCCTTTTCCACTCATTCCCAAGGTCATACGGAAAGCAATGTTGTTGGGAAGCAAGATGGTCCTCATCACCCCTTACAGGCCTCGTCAGATTTGGTTCCCTTTTCTCGAGACTCACCTGTTAGACTATCCATGGACTCTGGACCCAGTGCTAGACCTCCTGACACACGTCAGGTTCTCTTCACCCCAGTCTCCACACTCTCCAACTGATAGCATGGCTACTCCAGTTCCGTCACTAGTCAGGTTTCATGATCTGTCTCCAGCTGTAACCCATATTATTACCTCTTCTCACAAACCTTCGACTAGAAAATTGTATCACAGTAAATGGAAGAGATTTTCTATATGGGTACACAACAGATAAGTTGATCCATTTACAGGTCCCATTACTATTGTTAGAGTTCCTTTCAGAACTCTTTCACCAAGGTTCAGCGACTGCTGCACTCAGAGTTCAGCTAGCAGCAAAGCAGCAATATCTAATTTTCATGTGGGGATTAATGATTCCAGTCTTGCGTCTCACAAACTGTGCAAATTTATTCTTAGGGGCTCCATGAAGTTAAGACCTCCTGAGCAAGACCCCATTCCTCCTTGGGATCTGAATCTAGTCCTGTCTAGACTTAATTTGCCACCCTTTGAACCAGCCCATAGTTGTCAGTTGAAATTCCTGTCTTGGAAGACTCTT
>NC_056729.1:554820587-555013087 GCF_019279795.1 Protopterus annectens | reverse complement strand
GGATGATGGAACTTTCTGCTGCAGGCACTATGGATGATGGAACTTCCTGCCCCAAGTGTCAGCCGTCAGGGAAGAAAAAGGTAAATAAGGTAAGACTGGAATCTTTCGCTGTCCATCCTCTGCCGGGAGTTTCTCCTGAGGTTATTATTAACCCAGAGGCTCACCTGGTTGTTTTGTCAGATTCTTCTACTGCGTCTGGGCTGGAGGCCAGTGAGGATCTGGTAGGCAGCACGTCCGATGAGGCTTTGCAGGTGTCTCTTTGGGTATTCAAAGGGAACCACAGTTGATTGATGATCTTCGTGTTTCACTGTTGCAGTCATTATATTTGGGTAATCCTGCTAGCAGGTTGCCCTCAGTCGGCCTGAATTCCAAAGTCTTGGGTCCTGCTTCGGTTGCTGTCACTCCTTCCCTGACGTCAGGGGTATAAAATAAGCAGCCAACGCCATTTTCTTCAGTCTTTCTTGCTGTGCGGTGCCCGAAGCAGAAGCAGTTCACAAGTGCCGGTCGGCCGACTCCTGAGATTTTCGTGTTCGAGTTTCAGATCCGAAGTCTTCAATAAAGCTAAGTACTCCGTTGGGGAAACTCTTTTCTTGCTCCAGACCGATGTCAGAAAAAGTAAATAATTGTATTTCTTGTGGAAAGCAAATACTTCATAAGGACTTTCATTCTTACTGTATTCCTTACCTAGGCCCTGATCACAACATTTCTGGTTGTCTGTTTTGTGCTAAATTTAACAAACGCACTATTAAGCGTCGGTATGATTTTGCTTTAAACTATTTTGGACGCCGGTTTAATTATCCAGAAATGTCGTCGGATAGCCATCCGACTACCGGAGTTCACAAAAAATGCAAAGAAAGGGATAGAGAGAAACAACCGAGGCCCAAAACCGACAACGAAGCATCTCCTAAGCCAGTCGCCGGTTCTCAGTGAGGCACTTTCGTATCCCCTGACGCCCGCTACTTGTCGCAGGCCGCTACCGGATGAAACTCAAGGTATTGGAGTCTCGGACACTATTCCCTCAGATGGGTCTAGAACCGCTGAGCAGGCACCGGCTTCTGAGGGTGTAGTCAGACCTAAACATCTTTACATTAAACTGACTTCAGCTTCAAAGGCAAAGACTAAAGCACCTTCTAAAGCAAAAAAAAACAAACTCAAGAGCCACGTGGTCAGACCTCTATGCCCAAAAACCAGATGCTCAGAATGGCCGAAGACTTGATTACCTTGATCAGGAGTTCCCATCCCCCTCCTGATAAGAGGCCTAGGCAAAAGACAGACTATGAATCTTCAGATCAGGTTTCTATTTCTTCTGATTCCTCTTCTGATCAGGAATATTCTCTTCCCCCCCATGAGGATTCTGATGCTGAAGAATCTATATTCTTTTGGGGAAACTTTGCACACCATGAGGGAGCATTTCCACTGGGAGAGCCAAGATTTTTCAGAATCTAAAAAGAGGCTCAGGGACTTCCTTTTACTACCTCAACACAGACCTCTAGCTATTCCACCTGTGTTAGACATTGTAGATGGTGTTTTCGGAGTCTAGTCTGACCCCTGACTTCTTACCTCCAGCTCCTGTTAAGCCTGACAGATACTACAGGGTTCCTGACTCTCATAAATTCCTTTTTAAAAACCCTGCTGCAGACCCAGAAACTATTTCACAGGGTCCCAAAGGAGTTAAGGCTTCCACTGCAAAAAATCCTACCCCCTCTGACAGGGATTCTGGGGCACTGGATAGATGGGCAAAAAAGGTTTACACATCTGCTACCTTGGCTATAAGGGCCTTAAACTGTCAGTTTCATATGCTCAAATATCAGCAACATGTCATGGCATTACTTAAACAGAAAATGTTGTTAAACTCTGAATGTGCAGAAAACAAGGAAATTCAGGATTTATTGCATGCA
The DNA here is from genome assembly GCF_019279795.1 of Protopterus annectens. NCBI lineage: Eukaryota > Metazoa > Chordata > Ceratodontiformes > Protopteridae > Protopterus > Protopterus annectens. Next base: position 555,011,189 of record NC_056729.1, on the reverse strand, counting down.
GCTGAGCAAGTTGGAAAGCATACTTTGCAATGTGGTTTTGATTCTTTGGAGGCCTCCTGCAGGGCCGCAGTTACAGTTTCTGTAATTAGGAGGCATGCTTGGTTAAAGGAACAAAATCTGCCTGATCATGTCAAAGTTAAATTATTAGATACACCTTTACAGCATGATACTTTGTCTGGTGTTAAGGCAGAAGAGGTGTTAAAGAAAATGGAGGACAAAGCTAAATCTATGCAACAAGTACAGCCACCTAGGTTTAGTAGACACTGGCCTACAAAGAATTTGTCCTTTCCTGTGTCAGACAGACCTCAGAGGGGCAGATCCAGACGCCCTAGAGGCAGATCCCAGGTTCAAGGTTCATACAGGTCAAAGCAGTGGGGTGCTTCTACCTCCAAAGTTGGAGAAGACAAATCACGACCATATAGGAAACAGTCCCAATGACTTCCCCCTGCCTGCACCAAGCACTTACCTCCTGGCAGCACCCTTAGGAGGAAAATTAGCACTTTTTTCTCAAAACTGGCACATTATAACCCAGCACAAGTGGGTTTTAAATATAGTGTCACAAGGCTACAAGTTCCATTTCCATACCCTGCCAAAGGCAAATGGCAGGCCAGATCTGCCAAAAAATCAATGGGCAGAGGCACAAAAACAAGTCTCATCCCTCATGGCCATGGGGGCCATAAGTACCAGAGCAAGAGCAGGGACACGGATTTTACTCGACTGTTCTTGGTACCCAGAAATGATAAAGCCTGGAGACCAATACTGGACCTATCTATTCTGAACACATTCCTGGATATACCAAAATTCAAAATGTTGACTTTGCAGCAGCTTCTGCCCATGCTGGACAAGAATGCTTGGCTTGTAACTTTAGACCTGAAAGAGGCATACCTGCATGTCCCAATCAGACAATCATGCAGAAGATACCTCCGATTCAAGGCTGGCACAATGCATTACCAATTCTCTGCACCGCCCTTTGGCTTATCTACTGCGCTCAGTTTCTATTACCAATTCTCTGCACTGCCCTTTGGCTTATCTACTGCGCTCAGTGTCTTTACAAAGTGCCTGGCACCAGTAATTGCATTCTGCAGACAAAGAGGAATACAAATATATCCTTACTTGGATGACTGTTTAATTCAAGCAGAGAACAAGGACATTCTTCTACAATGTCTGGCATTTGTGAAAAGACTTCTAACATGCCTAGGGTACACAGTCAGCGAAAATAAATCAAAACTAGTACCCTCTCAAGAGGTAATATTCCTGGGTGCAAGCTTAAATACAACTGTCCAGATAGCTTATCTCATGCCAGACAAACAAAGGCAACTGACTACCTATTTCAAAATGTTGGCAACAAAGGCCCAGTTGTCTGCAAGAAAAATTCTCCAGGCTTTGGGCTTCATGACATCATGCATCCTACTAATTCCATATGCAAGACTGCATATGAGGAAACTTCAGTGGTACCTAAAAAGTGTTTGGACTCAACATTGCCACAGCCTAGAAACAATAATTACTCTCATCCCCTGCCTGCAGCAGGAGTTTCGATGGTGGGCAAAGGCTTGTCACCAGAACAAGGGACAGCCATTCACATTACCCCCAGCCAGGCAGACACTAGCAACTTATGCATCAGATTATGCCTGGTGGGCCCACATGGCAGGAAAATGCATTCAGGGCACATGGTCCTCAAATCAAATGCATCTACATATCAGTCAAAAAGAGATGCTAGCTGTTCAAAGTGCTCTGACAGCCTTCAAGGACCTACGTCATCCGGGACAACTACTGATAAAGACAGACAACACCACGGTCATGTGGTATATAAACAAGCAGGGGGGCACACATTCTTATCCCCTATGCAGACTAGCCATGACTTTATGGGACACAGCATTGACTTAACAAGTGCATCTGCAGGCACAATTTCTGCCAGGAAAGGAAAATACTCTGGCAGACGAACTAAGCAGGAACCTCATGTATCCCCATGAGTGGCAGCTGGATCCACAATTCTTCATCATGATATCAAGGAAATGGGGGTGCCCGGACATGGAACTATTTGCCTCCCCTCTCAATTACCAAATAAAAAGATTCTGCACAAGGACTTATCACAGACAAGCATGGAAAGTGGACGCCCTATCTTTCAGCTGGAAAAATCAGTATATGCCTTTCCGCCACTGCCTCTCCTCCCCAAGGTACTGCTAAAGGTCAGACAGAAGAAACCAAAGATGATCCTTATTGCCCCGGACTGGCCCCGCCAGTACTGGTACCCAATCCTAAGGAACTTGTCTCAATGCCCAGCTTAGACATTACCTCAAATACCTCATCTACTGTCCCAGCAAAACAATCAAATCCTGCACAGCCAACTCAGGACCTTAAACTTGGCAGCATGGCGGCTAATGTAGTCATACAAAATACACCTGTCAGTAAAGCTGTGATGGATGTCATTTTAGAAGCCAGAAGGCCTAGTACTAGAAAATCATATGCTGGAAAATGGAAGAGATTCCGTGCTTGGAACCAGGCACAAGGAACTGATACAGCTGTACCAAATATTCCTCAGATTTTGCAATACTTAACTGAGATGCTGGACAAAGGCCTATCTTTTTCATCAATTAAAATTCATGCCTCTGCCATTTTGGCTCATTATAATACAGAGCCACCATTCTTTACTCATCCTTTAAGGCAGTACCTCAGAGGAGCCAAAAAGTTAAGGCCTCCAAGGAGATCACCAATACCTGCATGGGACCTCAACTACGTCTTGGTAAAACTCACACTGCCTCCCTTTGAGCCAGCTGCTACTGCTGATATACAGTTTTTATCTTGGGAAACACCTCTGCTCCTAGGAGTAACTTCTGCAAGACGAGTTTCAGAGCTGCAGGAACTCACGGCTGTGGAACAGTTTATCACTTTTTATCCTGACAGGGTTTCTCTGAGGACAAACCCAACATTTATGCCTAAGGTGATGTCCAGTGCGGCTCTTAACCAAACTATTCATCTGCCAACTTTTTATCCAAATCCACAGAACAAGGGGGAGAGAATTCTGCATTCTTTGGACGTACACAGACAGCTTAGATTCTACTTGGACAGAACTATAATTTTCAGCAAGACAGAGCAATTACTAGTGGCATATGCTGCAGGATCACAAGGAAAGGCCATCTCTAAGCAGACTATTTCAAAGTGGATAGGCCACTGCATTCGTTTCTGCTATTCACAGCATGACAAGCCAGTGCCTAAGGGCATTAAGCCACATTCAACTAGAGCTGCAGCCACTTTAGCAGCCTTCTCAGGGGAGTACCAACCAAAGACATTTTAGAGGCTGCTAATTGGAGTTCAGTGCACACCTTTACAAAGCACTACCATCTGCCACTCTACTCTACTCTAAATCCAGGGCAGGCTTTGCCACTGCAGTTCTGCAGGGCCTCTTAGCCGCTCCTAATGCTGTTTAGCTCCAGCCTCCCAACCATAGCTTTGGGACTCTACCCAAATGTAGTGACTGAAACAGTGAAACACGAAGAACATAGTACAGTTGTGTACACTTACCATAAATGTAGATGTTCGAGTGTATTCACTGTTGCAGTCCAGGTTACCCACCCGCCATCCCCCTTTTTTCTGCTGGAACTTCTCTTTCCTTCTCTGATTTATACGACCTGTGTGGTGTATTTGCTTGTAGATGAAGGTAAGGTTTATATTGGTGCATGTATTTTTATATATTTATAAATTCTGCCTACCCTTTTAGGGGGCACCTGACATCTGGGGCAAGAATAACTGAAGAAAATGGTGTCGGCTGCTTATTTTATACCCCTGACGACAAGGAAGGAGGGACAGCAACTGACACAAGACCCAAGACTTTGGAATTCAGGCCGACTGAGGGCAACCTGCCAGCAGGATTACCCAAATGTAATGACTGAAACAGTGAATACACTTGAACATCTACATTTGATACGTGTACACAACTGTACTTTTCCGAGGGGTCTAGAAGGATTCTGCAGTTTCTCTTTAGGGGGGAGGTTTCTACTGCAGCTATGGAATGCCATCCTGAGTCTGGGCCTTCTCAGGTTTCTAGGACAGTTGTCCCCTTAAAAAAGATACAGAAAACTAATCATGTTTCTTCTGCTCCTAGGGATCCAGAAAGTGAGTGTCAGGCCTTTATTCAGGGGTTTGTCATTGCTGCTTCCTCAAGGGGCTTCATTTCCTGGTCCTCCCTTTCCCCTAAAAGGCCCACAGAATTGCATTCTTCTGAGGTGCATTCTGATGATGACTCCCTTGCTTATTCTGCCCAGATTCCTTCTCCTTTAGACTACAAGTCTGAGGAGGATTCTCATACTCTAGATAATCTTTCTGAGGAAATTTCCTTTGGAGACATGGTCTCTAGGATGATGGAATTTTTAAGTGGGATTGTGCCCAGGTTTCAGATATTCATAAGAGGTACTATGAGTTACTGCATATGGAATCTCCTAAACCTGCGGCCGTTCTCCTATCTTGCCTGCTTTATTGGATGTTTTTTCCACTACCTGTAAAATGCCAGATTCTGTGTCCCCTGCTCCCAAGAAGTCTGATTAGGTTTTATAGGGTGCCTGAGGATTGTTCCTTTTTGTTTAAATGTCCTTCTGGTGATCCGTCTGTGGTGTCTGTAGCCTCTGATAAGCCATCTCATTTGCTTTCTTCATCAATGTTACTGCCTTCTGACAAGGACAGTAGAACCATGGGTAGGCTTGATAAGAAGGTTTATACTTCGCCCACCCTAGCTTTTAGGGCTGTTAATTATCGGACCCATATCTGTACATATGTCTTGGCTCTTCTTTCTCAGGCTTGTCAGATTCTTTCCAATCTTCCAGACTTTGAGAGTAAATCTTCTGCTCTTTCTTTGCTTGGGATTTCTCAGGTTGTTTGTCATTCTGTCAAATGTACTTATGATGCAGCAAATGCTTCTTCTAGTGCTGCTGCTTCTGGTTCAGTTCTGAGGAGATATTCATGGCTTCAGCTTCAACCTTTGCCCAGTGATGTTAAGGCTAAGTTGATGGATGCTTCTCTGGATAATACTCTTCTTTTTATTGTGTGATGGAGTGGCTGCTGGTTTATTTAAGTCTCCTCATGACAAGGGGAAGGCTTTACAGGAGCTTAAAGGGTGCCTGAGGCCAGCAGCACTAGAAGAAGCATCTGCTGCATCATAAATACATTTGATAGAGTGACAAGCTCCTCATTAGCACTCTTCAAGAAAAATCTTGATGATTGGATGGGAAATAGGAAATTCACCCCGGGGATCACCTCTGTGGCTCTGCTCAACAGTGGCACAGGAAAATTAATTTTCTTGGGTGGCAAAAGCCAGGGTACCTTTTTGGCTGGGCTTGTATAGGCCCCAGGGCCGATAGCCTAGTACCTACCTATGAACCTAAACATATATTTATTTCTCCTGTGCCTAAATTTCAGTGAAACTACCCTTTTAAGCCAGCCTTTGTTCATAGGCAGTTTCACCCTCCTTCTAAAGGTAAAAAAAGGTAGTAAATATACTGCTCCTGCTAAGGCCACTCAGATTGCAGGGATTCTTAAGCCTTCCTTTCCTGACAAACCAGGTGCTTTTCGCCTGTCTCTCTTTCTGTTTGACTCAGAATCACCCAGAATTCTTGGATTCTGTCAGTCATTTGGCAAGGATACTTTGTGGTCTGGATTTCCTGCCCTCCTTTTATGGGCATTCCTCAGCCTCCTCAGGAACAGCTTCCTTTTTTCCCCCAGAGGTTCTTCAAGACCTCTTGTCTCAGGGTACTATTCAAGAGATGCCTGTGTCCCAAAGGGGGAAAGGGTTTTATTCAAGAATATTTCTAGTGCCCAGAAAAGAAGGTACTTTGAAGACCTATTCTGGACCTGTCCCATCTGAGCATCTTTCTGCAGGTGCCTTCCTTTTGGATGTTGTCCCTTCAGTCTCTTTTCCTGTCTTGTTCCTTCAGACCTTTCTGGTTTCTCTGGACCTCAAGGATGCTTATCTCCATATTCTGATCCATCCTCTTTTCAGGAGATTTTTGCATTTCTCTGTTGCTTCCTGGCATTTTCAGTTCTGTGGTTTGCCCTTTGGCCTTTCTACTGCCCCAAGGGTGTTTTCCAAATTCCTCCCTCCTGTGATTGCCTTTTGCAGGCTTCAAGGGATCCATATCTTTCCTTATTTGGACAACCTGTTGATTCAGGCATCTTCTCCAGAAGTCCTTTTGCAAAATCTTCATTTTACCATTTCTCCTCTTCAGAGTCTGGGGTTCACAATAAACTTCAAAAAGTCTTCCCTGACTCCTTTTCAGGATCATGTCGTTCTGGGTTGCAGGTTTCAAACGATGCTGGCATCCCTGCCTCCTCCAAAGGCAGTAACTCTTATTTCTTTCTTTCAGTCTCTTCTTCCCTTGGCCTCCATTACAGCCAGGGAGTTTCTGAGAGCTCTGGGATTCATGGCTTCCACCATTCTGATGCTCCCTTTGGCCAAACCCCACATGAGGACGTTCCAGTGGTTTCTGAAGTTGATGTGGTTTTAGCATGCGCATCCTCTAGACTTTCCTGTTACTCTTCTCCCGTGTCTCAAGAAAGAACTTCTGTTCTGGATTCAGCAGTATTCAGCAGTTGTCTCTGAATCCAGGGCTCCCTTTTCAACCTCCTCTTCCCCCTCAGGATCTGTTCACAGACCCTTCAGATGTGAGATGGGGAGCAACGTTTGGCTCCCTGAGGGTTCAGGGAGTGTGGTCACATCGTCAGTGGAAGGAGCACATCAACATCAAAGAGATGAGGGCTGTTATGCTGACTCTTCAGGCCTTTCATCCTCTTATCTGCAGGGCCTCTCAATGTATTCACAGACTATCACAGTCATATGGTATATCAACAAATGGGGGGGGGGGGGTTACGATATCTTACCGTCTTTGCAAGCTGGCACTTCTGGTATGGGATTTGGCTATCCAATATCAAGTGACTCTTCAGGCAGTTTACATTCCTTCAGATTGGACATTGTGTCAAGACAATCTGATTAGGTCCTTCACTCAATCCCATGAATGGATGCATCATAGAGATGTGTTTCTGGACATTGTTCACCAGTGGGATACTCCTCAGGTAGATCTCTTTGCCTCCCCTCTGAACAGTTTCCTCTGTTTTGTGCCATAGTCCCAGGTCCTCTGCTATGGAAGGTGGACGCCCTCTCATTTTCTTGGAAGGGAATGTTTCTTTATGCATTCCCGCCCCTTCCTCTCATTCCAGGAGATCTGTTCAAGATTCAACAGGATGCTTCCAAAATCTTGTTGGTGACTCCCTTTTGGCCGCTACAGCACTGGTTCCCTCTACTTCTGCATCTAGCCAGGGGCAGTCATCACAAGTTACCTCATAGGGTGGAGCTCCTCACACAAGACGAGGGGTCTCTCATCCACCCCCACCTGTCCACGCTTCAACTGACACTGTGGGTGATACGGTTTTGATTCCTCACAGACACTCTTTTCTGAGGACATACGTGCTGCAGGTCCTGCAGGAGGCCAGGAAACCTACTACTAGGGAATCCTACTTGTCTAAATGGAAGAAGTTTTTTATTTGGTGTCTTTCTCGTGACCTGGCCCCACTTTGTGAATGTTCCTTTGGTTCTTATTTGTGTGAGTTGCTCAATGCTGGTTTAGCCTATTCTTCTGTTAAGGCCCACTTATCAGCTCTGTTTGCTTGTCTGCCTTTAACTCCCCCATTAGCTTCTAGATTTGAGGCCAAACAATTTCTTAAAGGCATCCTTAATATTAGACCTCCCAGGAAGCCTGTTCCTCCTCCCTGGGATCTTAATTTTGTTCTGGAAAAATTTAATCTGGCTTCTTTTGAACCTGCTGATGTTCTTCATGTTTCACTGTTGCAATCATCACCTGTGGGTTATCCCTGCTGTGGTAGTCCTCGGCCGGCCTGAATACCAGAGTCAGTGTTTTCAGAGTCTGCTGTTGCCTGTAGTCTGACAGGTCGTCATTACTATAAAGCAAGGCAGCCGACATCATTACATCAATCTTTCTTGCCATAGAGCCCGTAGCAGAAGCAATTCTCACGAGTGCCGGTCGGTCACTACCAGAAGTCGAATTTCATCAGAAAACGTCTAAATTAAGTACCTTGTTGCGGACCCTTTTTTCTTGCTCTAACCAAAAGTTAACAACTGTCTCACCTGTGGAAAGTAGAACCCACACCAAGATTTTCATTTTTACTGCATCACTTGTTTAGGCCCAAACCATGATGTCCCTCGTTGCTGGTTCTGTGCCCTCTTTAATGCAAGAACCATTCGCCGTAGAGCTCTTTTTTTTTTTTGTAGACAGTTATTTTCGTATTCCGTCTTTGAATTCCGATATGGCGTCCATCAGCCAGCAATCTGATGACATTCCGAAAAAATAAGATAGAGAGAGGCCACACAAGGCTAAGCCTTCTGACGACACTACCGCTAAGCAAGTCATCAGCTCTCTGGAATTCAGTGAGGTGCTTTTGCAGCCCCTGATGCCTGACTCACTTTCTACGCAGGTCTCTGCCATGACCGTTTTGGAGTCCGATATGCTGCAGAAATCCACTTTATCTTCCGAGACTTTGGGTGTCTCTGCCTCGGCTGTGCCCGGAGCTGCGACACAGGCACCGGCTTCCAAAGAGGCTGTTCGCACTACCGATTCCAGACAAAAACTTAACGTCTTCTCTTCCGACAATTGTTTCTCAGAGACCGACTGATTTTTTTCAGGCCTAGAAGCCAGGCCACTCCTAGAAAATCTGCTTCTAGCCACCATCTTGCTACTGCTGCCCCACCTCAAGCTCAAATGCTTAAAATGCCTGAGGATCTCATCTCCCTTATTCGAGGTACTCTGGGGGGGGGCCACTCCTAAAAGGAAAAGGCACCCTTCTCCAGAAATTATGACAGACCAAGAGTCTGAGGAGTCTGGTTATTTTGCTTTTGAAGAAGAACAACATCCCTTAACTGTTTTTGAGGAATCAAATGCAGAGGAATCCATCCGCTGTACTTCCCCTCCAGAGGACCTCTCCTTCGGGGAAACCCTGCACTCCCTCATGGAACATTTTCAGTGGGAACCTCAGGACTACCCACAGTCAAAGAAACAACTTGGAGAGTTTCTGGACCTGCCCCAGCACAGATTCCTGGCCATCCCCACCTATTCTGGAAGTGGTGGATGATGTTTTCCATGAATCCGGCTTAGCCCCTCATGCCCTGCCTCCTGCTCCAGCTAAACCTGACAGGTACTACAGAGGATTCTCACAAATACCTGTGCAGGAACCCTGCTGCAAACCCTGATGTCATTACACAGGGACCCACAGGAGCTAAGACTTGTTCTGCCAAGAATCCTCTTCCTTATGACAAAGACTCTAGAGCTCTGGACAGATGGGGTAAGAAAGTATACACCTTTGCAACCTTACCAGGCCGGCGCAGCCTTTTACTTCAGGCCCTTCTGACAACTTTGCTACAAAAGACGTTGGTACTACAGAAACGCCATCTGTTTCTGAAGGCGTTTTCAGACCGACGACTCTCACCATTAAAACGTTTTCTAAGCCGAAGACTCCTTCCAAATCTAAAAGGACTGCACTTCAGTCTCCTGTTCAAGGCCCCATGCCTAAGAAACAGATGCTCAAAATGGCTGAAGATTTGATTTCTTTAATCAGGGGTTCCAAGCCCCCTCCTGACAAAAGGCCTAGACAAGAGGAAGATTATGCATCCTCTGAGCAAATGTCCATTTCTTCGGACTCCTCTGAGGACCAAGACTACTCCTTCTCTCCTTATGAAGATTCTGATGCTGAGGACTCCATTCCTTCAGCTTCTCCTCCTGAAGACTACTCCTTTGGGGAAACTTTGCACACTGAGGGAACATTTTCACTGAGAAGGTCAGGACTACTCTGATTCAAAGGAAAGGCTCAGAGAATTTCTTTTACTCCCCCAACACAGACCACTTGCCATCCCACCAGTTTTGGACATTGTGGATGATGTTTATTTAGAATCCAGTTTCAACCCAGACTCTCTACCTCCTGCTCCGGCTAAGCCAGACAGATACTATAGAGTGCCTGATTCCCACAAATTTCTTTATAAAAGCCCTGTAGCTGACCCAGAGACTATCTCACAGGGTCCCAAGGGGGCTAAGGCTTCTATGGCTAAAAACCCAGTACCTTCTGAGAGGGATTCCAGAGCACTAGACAGGTGGGGGAAAAAGGTTTACACCTCAGCCACACTAGCGTTGAGGGCACTGAATTGTCAATTTCACATGCTTAAGTATTAGCAATTTCTAATCTCTCAGTTAAAGCAAAGAATAACCTCTCTCCCTCAACAATCTGAATCGAAAGAAGTACAGGATCTGTTGCACGCCACTGAGCAGGTGGGCAAACATACCTTACAATGTGGGTTTGAGTCTTTGGAGGCCTCCTGCAGAGCAACTGTCACTGGGTGTGTTATACATAGGCATGCTTGGTGAAATGAACAAACTCTGCCTGATCATGTCAAAGCAAAACTACTAGATGCTCCCTTACAGCAAGATGTTCTTTTTGGAGTTAAAGCAGAAGAAGTTTTAAAGAAAATGTAAGATAAGGCAAAATCTATGCAGACAGTCAAAGATTTCCTACAAGTACAACCCCCTCGCTTCAGCAGAAACTGTCCAACAAAAAATTGGTCCTTTCCAGCCACTGACAGACCACAGAGGGGTAAATACAGATGCCCAAGAGGCAGAGGACAACCGCAAGCCCAGTATAAACCTCGCCAATGGGGCTCTACAACACAGAAGGGAGGAGAAGACAGGTCGCAAACCACCAGAAGGCAAACTGAGTGACTTACACCTCATCTGGCCAAGCAATACTCTCTTGGCAGCCCCCTTGGGGGGAAAACTCGCACTTTTTGCAGACAACTGGCACATTGTCACAAAGGACAAATGGGTCCTAGACATAATTTTACGAGGATACAGATTCCACTTTCACACCTTGCCAATGAAAAGAGGAATGCCAAACCTGCCAGAAAATCAAAGGGCAGAGGCACAAAAACAAATTACAACTCTCATGGACATGAGAGCCATTCAACTGGTACCTACTCGAGAGCAAGGCCAAGGATTTTACTCAAGACTCTTTCTAGTTCCCAGAAAGGACAATGCCTGGAGACCAATTTTGGACTTTTCAATTCTAAACACTTACTTGCAAGTACCCAAATTCAAGATGCTAACATTACAGCAGCTACTTCCCATGTTGGGCAAGGAAGCATGGCTAGTTACGTTGGACCTCAAGGAGGCATACCTGCATGTCCCTATCAGACAAAGTTGCAGAAGATACCTCCGTTTCATTGCAGGTTCAACCCATTACCAATTCTCTGCACTGCTCTTTGGCTTATCTACTGCGCCCAGAGTTTTCACAAAATGCCTGGCACCAGTAATTGCATACTGCAGACAAAGAGGAATTCAAATATATCCATACCTGGACGACTGCCTCATCCAAGCAGAAAGCAAAGACATTCTCTTACATCATCTGGCCTTTGTAAAGCATCTACTAAACTGCCTGGGGTACACAGTAAACAAAAAGAAGTCAAAACTAGTACCCTCACAAGAAATGACATTCCTGGGTGCCAGCTTGAATACAATGGCCCAGAAGGCTTATCTTACGCCAGACAAGCAACTACAACTGACTCAATATTTCAAGACAATGGCAACAAAGACCCAATTAACTGCAAGAAAAATTCTGCAGGCTTTGGGCTTCATGGCATCTTGCATACTAATAATATCATTTGCAAGGCTGCATATGAGGAAATTACAGTGGTACCTAAAAATCATATGGTCTCAACACAGCCACAGCTTGGACACAATGATATCTCTCATTCCCTGCCTACAACAGGAATTTCTATGGTGGTCACAGGCATGTCACCTCAACAATTGTCAGCCTTTCACCTTGCCCCCAGCCAGGCAAACTATCACAACAGATGCTTCAGACTACGCCTGGGGGGCACACATGGCAGGACAATGCATTCAAGGCCTATGGACTGCAGATCAAAGAAATCTGCACATAAATCAAAAAGAGATGCTAACTGTACAGAAAGCTCTGACAGCCTTCAAGGATCTATTACATCCAGGACAACTTGCAATAAAGACGGACAACACCACAGTTATGTGGTACATAAACAAACAAGGGGGTACACATTCTTACCCTCTATGCAGGCAAGCAATGACCTTATGGAACACAGCTCTGGCCTACCAAGTCCAGTTACAAGCTCAATTCCTGCCATGTAGAAGAACACATTGGCAGACAACCTCAGCAGAAACATCAAGGATCCCCACGAGTGGAAACTAGATCCACAAATATTTGCAATGATAACTCAAAAATGGGGCCTTCCAGACATAGACCTGTTTGCCAGTCCTCAAAACTATCAACTGACAAAATTTTGTACAAGGACATTTCACCATCCAGCTTGGAAAGTGGACTCTCTCTCTTTCAGTTGGAAAAACCTGACAGTATATGCCTTTCCTCCATTGCCTCTCCTCACAAAGGTTCTTTTGAAAGTCAAAAAGGAGAGACCACGACTGATTCTCATAGCCCCAGACTGGCCACGCCAGCACTGGTATCCGCTATTGAAAAATATGGCTCACAGCCCACCATGGATATTGCCTCAAATCCCCCATTTGCTCACACAACAAAACAATCAGATTCTTCACAGCCAGCTCAAAACTTTAAATGTGGCTGCATGGCAAATCATCTAAACATCCAACCAGCACCTCTTTCACAAGCAGTTCTGGATGTTATTCTGGAAGCCAGGAGGCCAAGCAACAGGAAGGCTTATTCAGACAAATGGGAAAGGTTTTGTGCCTGGAACCAAGCTATAGGCCAAGACACAATTCAGCCTCACATGCCTCACATTCTACAGTATTTAGCTGAGATGTTGCACAAAGGGCTTATCTTTTCCTCAATTAAAATCCATGCTTCGGCTATTTCAGCTCACTACAACACGGATCCACCTTTATTTTCACATCCTCTTCTAAGGCAGTTCCTCAGAGGGGCAAAAAACATTAGACCACCCAGGAGAGCTCCTGCACCAACATGGGACCTCAATTTTGTTCTGGAAAAACGAACGCTACCTCCCTTTGAACCAGCTTTCTCTGCAGATCTACAGTTCCTATCATGGAAGACTGCCCTGCTCCTAGCAATAACTTCAGCTAGAAGAGTCTCAGAGCTACAGGCACTAATGGCAGTGGAACCTTTCCTCATTTTTCATCAAATAAGAGTTTCTCTACAAACTAATCCTTCCTTTATGCCTAAGGTGGTTTCCAGTGTAGCTTTAAATCAAGCCATCCACTTACCCACCTTCTTCCCCAATCCACAGAACAAAGGTGAGAGACTCCTGCATTCCTTGGACATTCACAGGCAACTTCGTTACTATTTGGACAAAACTAAGGCTTTCAGAAAATCTGACCAGCTCTTTGTAGCCTATGCTACAGCTTCTCAAGGGAAGGCTATATCAAAGCAAACCATTTCTAAATGGATAGGTCATTGCATACGTTTCTGCTATACCCATCATGGGAAACCACTTCCTGCTACCATTAGATCCCACTCTATCAGGGCAACAGCTACCTCTACAGCCTTTCTCAGGGGGGTTCCAACCAAGTAAATTTTAGAAGCTGCAACTTGGAGTTCAGTACACACCTTTACCAAACACTATCACTTGCCTCTTTACTCAAAGTCCAGGGGGGGCTTCGCCACTGCAGTTCTGCAGGGCCTTATAGCCTCCACTAGCCCTCAATGATACCTCCCCCCTACCTTAGCTATGGGATTCAACCCAAGTGTGATGACTGTAGCAGGGTAACACGATGAACATAGTACAGTTTTGTACCTACCATAAATGTAGATGTTCGAGTGTTCACCCTGCTGCAGTCCAGGTTACCCCCCCCTCCATCCCCTCTGATCTACTGGCTAAATCTCTTCTATGCCTTACTGATGTATTTGCTTATAGCTGAAGGGATTTTGTGTTTGTGCTGTGGTTACTCCTGTTGGTACTAATTTCTGACCACCTTTTTGGGAGCACCTGACATCTGGGGCAAGAAAAACTGAAGAAAATGGCGTTGGTTGCATTATATATATATATATATATATATATATATATATATATATATATATATATATATGTATCCCTGGCGCACTGACATCAGAGAAGAGGCGACAGCAACCGACGCCGGACCAAGACTTTGGAATTCGCCGATCATGGACCGCCTGACGACAGGATAACCCAAGTGTGATGACTGCAGCAGGGTGAACACTCGAACATCTATATTTATGGTAGGTACAAAACTGTACTTTGTTTTCTTTCATCCTAGGTCGTTAGGTTTGTTCCTTTCATCCTAGGTCTTTAGGTTTGGCTGTTTCCAAGCAAACTTATTTCCATTTGGATTTCAAAGGCTATATCCTTTTGTTACACTTTTCATGGCAAGAGCCTTCTTCTGTAAAGGGTCATTCCGCTAGAGCTGTGGCTTCTGGTACCTTTTTTCAAAAGCTTAGATGCTAATTCTATTCTTGAAGCTGCTACCTGGACGTCTGTGCACACCTTTACCAAACATTACCAGTTGGATGGTATCTCCAGAGCTGGAGCTGGTTTTGCTGCTGCCATTCTTCATGGCTTCTTGGAGGGCTCTGCTTCTTCCTCCTCCCCCCAACTTTCTTCTTGGGCTTTGGTACTCTCCCATTCGTAAGGAACACTGCAGCGGTGAATGTAAAGACATAGTACAGTTGTGTAAAATCTTACCATAACGGTAGATGTATTTGCCTTCCGTGCTGAAGTATTCACTCCCTCCCTCCATCCCCCTGGTCTTTTTCCTTCCTGGATGTGCAGGTTCTCCTTGGTTTTCCGTGGACTACTGTTCCTACTGGGGCAGTCCGGTCTGAGGATGGTACACCTGAACGTCACCTTTATGCCCTACCCTACGCAAGGAGTGTACAGGTGACATTCAGTGTATCTTAAAGCAACAGTAGACTTTTGTAAACTGGCCAGATGGCGAACTTCATGTCAGGGAATCCCATTCGTAAGGAATATTGCAGAGGTGAAGGCAAGGACATCTATCATTATGGTAAGATTTTACACAACTGTACTTTTCTTCTTAACACTTCACTATTTTCAGATTGAACAGTAAAATGACTTTTACTCGCACTTCTCCAGGATAGTTGCTTCATCTTGAAGTTTGTTGACTCTGGGTTAAGGCACACTGATCACAGATTTGAGCCATTTAAGTCGCAGGTTAACATAGCAGTATGTACAAACACATGAACAGGCTAACATTAGTAAGGTGAATTGCTCTAAGCATGTGTTATTAAAGCTAGGAAACCATAGGACTTTACTACTTAAAACTTTTTTAGTAAATCTAGTAATGCTCGAGATCACTGCAAGCATACGAAGCACATAAAAAGAATATAACTTAACAGAATGCTAAACAGCACGACACATGAGTATAAATTATACTGCAGAGGTATGAGATTGAGATTTAGGGTTGGAGTTCTTTACAACAAAGATGCCAGAAGGGTGTAATGTGCAGAGGGGAGGAATTGGACACTTTGTAATTCTCAGTGAGATGCTTTGTGGGCGGAGTTTATATGTCCACTCCATGTTCGCATGTATGTTTTCCTGGGTGCTCTGTTTTCATCCCATATTCCAGAGATGTGCTGTTGGTGACTTCTAAATTGTAATTAGGTTTGTATCCATGCATTTGTGGTATGGAAGAAAGGTCTGACAGTCTTTCTCCTTTCTCCCCCCTTGCCTAGTAAGCTCCATTGATGACTGTTCATGGGATTGCCGTAGGAATAGGCTGCAACTCATAAGTGTGGATTTAGTGAAAGAAAAGGGAGAGAAAGAGATGCATATACAATATTTACATGCAAGATATTAGCGTTTGCGATGGTGATTGCATAAATGGAGACATTTTTAGAGTGAGTAAACATCAGTGGGAAGCAGTCCATCCCTAACTCTATTTAAGCATAATTTGGAATTTCACCCCAGTCTGGCTCCGATGTCTGTGATAGTCTGGGCATTACTGTCTGCCTCTGTCTAACCCTAGACCCCAGTAACCTCTATAAACTTCCTAACATACCTCCTCCTAATAAATGCCCATGATACATAGGAACACAACTGGGCTAGACTGCACAGCTAGGCTCATAAAGGCCCTGGTGATCATTAGCCTGCTTTATACATATGAACCTGTAAATATAATAATACAAATCTTATGACCATTTACTGTGGTAGCAGTTTTTCTTTCTGTTTGAGCATATATATTTTCTGACATTCAGTAAGGGGTCTTGCTCCACATGCATCTGTTTAATCCTCGTGCAGAATCACTGCACTGTTTCTGTTCTGGTTTTTGGCTGCTTGTAACTTACCTGTCTAATTCACACCAGAATGCTTTGTTGCGACACTTTTTGTCATTAATTGCTCGAGCAGTTAAACTCTTTTGTTCCTCACTGCAGTACCATTTCACATTTCAGTAGTTTTCATAATGGCACTGCATCCTACAAAGGGATATCATAAGTGCTTGTTCTTCCATTGGTGGGAGACATTTGTAGCATAGATCCAACTTTAATTTTATTATTTCATAACTTCTTAAGTTAAAATGTGATCCATGTATAGCATTCTTGATGTTCCCACTCAAGGCTATACTGTCTCACTTGGCTAAGTAACTGAATTAGTCTTTTGTCGTGCTCTTATTTGGTTACACCCATTAACATTATAGTTTCATAGTTTGGTACTAGGCTATCTGCCCTGGGGCATTTATAAGCTTAGCCATAGTGATGTGGCTTTCGCCACCCCATGTAATGGTATAAAAGTGTACAGTATAGATTTAGAATACTGTGCCTCTGTCTAGTAGTGACACAGAGATGTCCCCTGGGGTAAACCTACGATCTTCCGTCCACTTGTTAAGAGTTCTCTTGAAGAGAGTCAGTGAGGGGCTCTGCCTAACATGAACTGGGATTCTGTTCCAGAGTATGGGAAGCCTCTATGAGTTATGAATCTGTCCCTCCAGCATGTCCTATTCATATTTGTGCTGAAGCTTAAATCTTTAGCTCTCGTGGTTCTGATGGATTTGGATTTTTTGAGGTGGAGCATGTCCAATTCCTGATTGGACATGGCCTTGTATGTCAGACGCATATCACCTCTGAGCAGGCGGTATGCTACTGAATAGAGCTGGAGTTTCTTTAGTCTGGCAGCATATGACATATGTTGGAGACCCTTGATCCTCTTGGTGAGGTACTTTTGGGGTCTCTCTAGCTGTTGCAAGTGCCGGGTGAGGTACATACCAAATGAGGCATTGTACTCAATCATGGGCCTGATAAGGGAGGAGTATAGGGGTACAATGACCTCCTTTGATCTGGATGTGAATCCCTTCATGATAAGGTGGGCAAGGTAGAAAGTCTTTCTAACCACTTTGGCAACGTGGGTGTCAAATAAGAGGTCACTATCGACTTAGGTCCCCAGGTCTCTGATTACTGTTTCCGTACTCAGTGAGTTACTGTCTGTGATAATTTGTGGGTACTTTGTTTTTCCCAAAGGGGATGACTATACATTTTTTGGGCATTTTAGTTTAAGGCCATGACTCCGGCACCAGTTGTCCGTTTCAGTGAGGCCTTTCTGTAGGATGTATGTGTCAGCTGGTATATCAACGATAATCTGCGAACTTTGTCAGCCACAACCCTCCCATGTTTGCTTTCACATCTGAGAAATAAATGCCGAACAAGAGGGGTCCTAGGACAGAGCCCTGTGGGACACCACTTGTGACTGGCTTTGAGTCTGACATGGCTCAAGCGATTTTGACTTTATGGGTTCTATCCTTTAGCCAGTTTGCCACCCATCTTGTGACATATGGATTTACATTTAAGCTGTTGAGCTTGTCTATGATGCCAGAGTGGGGTATTGTGTCGAAAGCTTTAGCCAAGTCCAGGTAGGCTGTATGGACTGCTTTGCCCTCTTCAATGGCTCTAGTGACTGTTTCGAAAAAGTCAACCAGGTTCAAAAGGCAGGATCTGCCCTTTACAAAGCCGAACTGGGTGGGATCAAGTGTCTGCAAGTCCCCAATGTCTGAGTTCCATAATGATTCTTTCCATAGCTTTGCAGACCAGGCTGGTTAAGCTTATGGGGCGGTAGTTACCAGGGTCTGTAGAGGTGCCTCCTTTGTGGAGTGGGACTACTGTTGCTGTACGCCAGTGTTCAGGTACTTATCCTGTAGTAAGGCTAAGGTTAAATAGCATTTTTACGTGCGGGTTTAGCTCCCCTTGGAGTTCATGTAGCACGCAACCCGGGATACCGTCAGGTCCCATTGATGCTGTGTTTTTAGCTTTGCTGAGGGCGGTTCTCACCTGGACATCTGAGATGACAGGGAGGTTACATTCAGCTGGGATAAGTATTTCTTCTTTTCGGAGTGAGGGAGGGGAGAAATTTGCACTGAACCTGTCTGCCAGAATGTTGGCAATATCTGTGGGTTCAGTGTATTTTTTGTCATTGTGAACTAACTCTGAACATATCTGAGGGTTTCCGCCCAGGTTTCTAACATAGCTGAAGAAGGCCTTGTGGTTATCTTTAGTGTCCATAGCGATTTTTCTCTCTCAAAAGTTGGCCTTGGATGTTTTTATGAGAGAACGTAGCTTTCTACTAGTGCTGATCAGAGATGCCTTCTCTTTATGGGATTTTGCTCTGTCGTGCAGTAGCTTCCTTCTTTTGTTATACAATTTTTTTATGGCTGGGGTCCACCAGACAGGACGCCTGCCCTTGGTGGAGAGGGTCTTGGTTTTATTTGGGATTGCATGATCCATGCATTCTTGGAGATGTCCGTAGAAAGCATTTGTGAAGGATTCTGCATTATGGGATGTGGTTTCCACTGGCCCAGTGGGCTTAAAGGATACCATCTCAGTTTTAAGAAGTGTAAAGTCGGCTTTTGAGAAGTTTTTCACTGTAGTCTTTTGTGTTGCGGCTGGAGGTGGGATATGTATATCCAGGGTGATTAGTTTGTGGTCAGATCTCACTAGTGAGGGGTATACTTCCGGTGTGGAGCACTTTGTCCCCATGTTTGTGATGATCAGGTCTAGTATATTATCTCCCCCTTGTGGGAGAGGTGACTAGCTGTTCCATTGCATTTGAATATATGAATTCCAGGAACCTTTGGGCCAGGGTGTTTGGACTAGAATAATGCACCCGGTCTATGTTAGGGTAGTTGAAGTCTCCCAATATGATGGTGTTTGAGACATTCATATCCTCCAGTGTCTTCAGGAAGGCTGAGTGGGGTTCCTGAGATTGGGAGGGTGGTCTGTAACATGCTACCAGTTGTATAGCAGTTTTGCCCATGGTTAGTTGCACTGTCGATTAGGTAAAACTCGAGCATATTTGGTCAAAACTGAGAAATGCAAACAGTGTGTGCATTTTAAATGAAGTATACATTGAAACTCATTGCAACAACTTACAATTGTTTTTTTGCAGGTGCTTTGCCTTCCATACCTGTCCTGTCATATCCCTGGTACTTATACAAACTCCATGATTTCTGTAATGTAGGAGTAAAGAAATTCTCAGTGATATTAGTGTCAGAATTAGTTATAAAATTACTTGCATGCATACATAGGCCAATGTAAAACTCAAGTGTGTCACAGTTTTGCTTTCCTTCTTATCAGTAATGTTAAACAGCAAAACCTTTCAGGCTCCTCATTCTTCTGCACAGCAGCTGATTAGCTGAAGCACTTCAAGTGCTGATGAAATGCCACACAGATATACGAGCAGTATGTGTCTTCCCAAAGGTGGATTAAGTGCCCAAAACTTGGAACTTTCTTCATCAAGCTTAGTTTCTCAAAATCCTTTGATAGCATTAGGTGTAGAGCAGTACCTCTTGTTTGGCTTAGCAAAACCCATTCTGCTTTACAACTGTGCTTTAAGTCATGTACAAGCTCCCCTTGTCCATAAGAGAAACCAATGAGAAGCCGGGATGAATTTGCGATTCCCATCCATTGGTTCAATTACATTTGAATAGGCTTAGGGAAGAGTTCTGCTTCACATGAATGGGGAGTCTGCTTCAGAGAAGGGGTCATAGGTTCGTAGGTGCTTACTAGGCTAACTACCAGAAGGACCTTTGTAAGCCTAGCTGTGCATCTCAAATTTCTGACTAGTTCTTATACCCTTCATAAGTGTAAGGATAGGCCTGGGAGATGAACCATTTACAGGTTACCTGTTTGCATCAGAGACATAGGTGCCAAACCAGGGATGAGTTTCTGGTTTCCCATCCAGGTGTCCAAGTTGCACTTGAATTGGATTAGAGAGGAGCTCTGCTTCACATGGATGGGAAGCCAGTTCCGTAGACGGGGTAGTCTCTGGGATACATACCTATCTCTCCAGCAGGTCATGTTTATATCACAGGCAAGGTTGAAGTCTTTAAAATGGGTAATTCTGCTACTGTTTGTTTTGTGGATATGCAGGAGGTCCATCAGAGTGGGATCTGACAATGCCCTGTATACCAGGCATAGATCTCCTCTCAAAAGCTTGTAGGAGACAGAATACAGGGATAAGGCCTTGAGGCAGTCTGCATAGGTCATACTACTTATGCCTCGTATTCTTTGTGAGGAACCTCAGTGGACATTCCAGTTACTGGATATGCCTGGTTAGTTACATACCAAAGGGGGCAGTTTACTTGATGATAGGTCTGATGAATGCCGAATACAGTAGAATAATGACTTCCTTGGACTTAGATGCCATACCTTTGTTTATAAGTTGTGCAACATAGTGATTTCCTCACCACTGTAGACACAGGATGATCAAAGCCTAGATTACTATCTGTGCGTTTCCCTAAGTCCCTGATTACTGGGTCAACTCTAAGGGGTGTATTGTCAATATGATAGTTACCAGGGATGGATGACTTCCCAAAGGATACTATTATTAATTTCTTGTCATTTAGTTTAGTCCTTGATTCTGGCACCAGTTGTTTGTCTGTGTCAGCCCCTCCAGGAGAACATTTGTGTCTGTGTGAGATTCAGTGACAGCTCCTAATTTGCAATCATTTGCAAATTTAGTCAGCCAGAGACCACTGACATTGGCCTTGACGTCTGAGAAGTAGATGCCAAAAACGGAACAGTCCAAGGATTAATCCCTGAGGGACTCCACTTGTGGATGGCCTCTTTGTAGGGATGGACCCCCCGATTCTAAATTCCTGTGTCCTGTTTGTGAGCCAGTTGGCTATCCACCGGGTGACATATGGGCTTGTACCTACCCTCTTGAGTTTGTCAACAATGCCCCAGTGGGGTATTGTCAAATGCCTTGGCCCGGTCAAGGTAGGCAGTGTGAATGATTGTGCTCTCATCCATTCCTCTCTGAAACACATACCGTTCCCTCCAACATGTTTTGTTTATCTCACAGATGAGGTTTAGATTGTTAGATTGACTATCAGGGCTTGAACAGAGAGTGAATTTTAGGTTAGGCACAGATCGTCCATAAGTGTACTGTAGGAGACCGAGGACAAGGACAGGACTTTGAAATGAGACTATGATCTCCTTCGATCTGGATTCTATGACCTTACTTATCAGTTGTGCCACATAGAAAGATTTTTCACCATCGTGGATGCATGGTGATCAAAGTTCAGATTACTGTCAACCTGAGTTCCCAAGTACCATACCACTGGGTCTAGTCTTGGAGGAGTGTTTATCAGTGTCATAATTTGCAGTGATGGTCATCTTTGTGAAGAGTATAATTGTGCATTTTTTGCATTGAGCTCTAGGCCATGGTCCTGGCATCATTTATTTGGCTGTCAGACCCTCCTGGAGGATATCTAATTATTTGGGGGGGATTCAGTGATCGCACCCAGATTGTGGTCATCATCCCCTTTAGTCAGCCAAAGGCCCTCTGTATTTGTCTCAACTTTAGAGA
This sequence comes from Protopterus annectens, assembly GCF_019279795.1. NCBI lineage: Eukaryota > Metazoa > Chordata > Ceratodontiformes > Protopteridae > Protopterus > Protopterus annectens. The sequence continues at coordinate 554,989,360 of NC_056729.1, read as the reverse complement.
AGTATATTCTAAACGGGAGATTTCCCAGTTCCTAGCTCTGTGGAAACACCACTAGTGTAAGGCCTCTTAGTAGAGGTTGATTCCCTCCCACTCTAACTTCATGTGTCCTATTTGCAAGCCATTTTGCTATCCATCGGGTGACAGAGCTTTATGCTTACATTTTTGAGTTTGTCTAATACCCGAGTGAGATATTGTGTGGTTGAATGGAGATTCTAAAGGGACTAACAGACTGTTTCAAGCTATTTAGGAGGTATCCTTGGATATTATCAGGACCAGTCAATGTTGTGTTTTCTGTTTTGGAGAGTGCAGTGAGTACTTATTTAGTGATAGTTGGGGGGAAGTGGTAGATGGTATTGCCTGAGTAGGTAGCTTGGGGTGAAGCTGGAGATGAATTTTTTTTCCGTCAGCAAATTTGCTGTATCCTCCGGTTTGGTATAGGGAGTTCCATTATTTATTAGTTCACCACACTGTTGAGTGTTCCCCTTAAGGTTCCTTACGTAACTGAACATGCCTTATGGTTATCCTTAGCTTAGGAGGCTATTTTTGCCTTTATGTTGGCTTTGGTAGACTTGATTGGTCTGCTGAGTTACTTATTGAGACTAATGAGGGAGTTTTTTGCCTGTTGGGCATAACCCTTCCTATTTTTGGACAGAATTTTCTTTCTTTTTGTTGTGCAACCTAGTTATAGTGGGTCCCATCAAGGGGGCTTGTTTTTGGAATTAGTCCTACATTTATTTCAGTTTGATACTGCTATTTCTGTGCAGATATTTACATGTTTGTACAGTGTTTCCATAAACACTTCTGCATATGCCACAGTGTCCTCTGAATTGGGGGATGGTGGCTTTTATTTTATTTTGTGCAGACAATACACTGGGGGGGTGCAGCATTCCCTCATATCTCTAGAGTAGCAGATCCAGGATATTCGCACCCTATTAGGTGTGCAGACTTGCTGTTCCATGGTGTTTGTATTGATGAAATCCAGGGGTCTTTGAGCCTTAATCCAGGAATCTTTGAGCCTGCATGTTAGTGGTTGTGTATGTATCCCAGTTTATGGTAGGATAGTTGAAACCATCCATTAATATGGCGTTAAGGTGAATGATGAGTGACCACAGTACGTTCAGGTACCTAGTATGGTTATCCTGGGTCATAGACAGGGACCTTATAAACTTTCTTGCACCACTCAGTTATTGTTTTGACTTCAAAGAAATCCATTTTTGTTAATACTTCTTGTTAGAATCTGTTTTTAAAAGTAGATCACTATCAGTCATTAAGTCTTGACATTACTATGATTTTGCTATTCTGTGATTTAAATACAAGCAAACAGACAGTAGTTTGTACACATGAAGATCATTTGTGTCTGTGGTATTCTGTTGATCTCCAACATCATGAGAGGCTGAAGGTGTGCATTTTATATATGTTTATAATGTCTTTGTTGTTTACTTACATTATCTAATTATGTTTTTCTTTAGCTAATTCTTTTTTTCTTTCTTTGTGAGAGAAGACACTTTGAACTGAAACTTAGAAGTAAAACCATTGAATCTTGTGTATCGAAAGAATTGATAGTGGGTTAGAAGCTTCATGCTGTACTTCTGTGACACGGAGTATAGTACTCTGGAACTGTGACTGCACATTACCATAGCGCAGAAGAACCCTGCAGGGCATATTTTTCTTTCTGTTGCAGAGGCATGTTGCGTGATTGTATTGCATGAAACTCTGAAACACTGAGCTAGGTTCTGTATTTGTCAGGGAAGGTGTGCTTTACTAGACATTCATTTATTAACTGTGGCTGTCAGGTGCTTGGAATGTATTAATTTTGAAAATCAGATGCAGATGGTAAACATTTGGTACATGGTTGTTTAATGTAGTTGGTGTCACTGGGAATCGGCAACAGCTATTCTGGTTTGATTTCTGTAGCTTTTTTTTCTTTTTTCTGCAACAAGGCTGTATACCTTCTCCCTGCGTTAGAATAAAGTCACATGGATATCCACAGACACATGAGGAATTTACCCTTTACTTTGCCAGCAGATAAAACTCAGCTTTATCTAATACTGCTGACATTGTGTACAAAAGGCACTTCCTGTGTTAATAGCCCAGAATTAAAAGCCTGCCTATTACTACTGTGACAGTCACTAGTGTCTGAAGAAAGTTTGTGACTTTAGTAGACCTGTTGTGGTGGTATTTACGAAACCTTGGCTGAGACTGTGCATACTGATGTCCTTCAAGGATGCATCTGCAGTCATAACATATGGGTTGTCCTGCCTCAGGCAGCCCTTCAGTCGGCCGGATTCCAAAGTCTGGGTCTGGCCTCGGCTGATGTCGCACTTTCCCCGACGTCAGAGCGTCTGGGGTATAAAAGCATCAGCCGACGCCATTAGCAGGCATTCCAAAATTAGAATCTTGGTAGCTGAGTCAGTGAAGACAGAGAAGTACTTCTGTTATTTAAGATACGTATATGTGGCGACCCCTTACCGGGAAAAAGCCGAAAGACAAACAAACATTAGCAGTAGTCTTGATTATTTTCTTCTAAAACTCATTGGACCACAAATATAGTGTGTTGTGTGAAAGTGCGACTGACAACAGTCTCAAACTCATAGTGGCTTAACTTTGCCAGCCAGCCTAACACACAGGCATTACTCATTGAAGATATTATCACAGTCATGTCAATGCAAAGTGAAAAAAAAAAATGCAGCCCCTCTGGGAGATTTTTTGTTTGCTCTGAAATCCCTCCCTGGATTAGCACCCTTACTATAACTTCAAATAAATAGCGGGGGAACCCAGTGGGACCAGTCCTGGTACAAAAATCACAAAATAGTGGACTGCATGTATACCAGCTCTCCTGAAATGAGCTCTTACCTGCCTTTCAAGAACTTGTTTGTCATGCATTGTAGCATCACAGCAGATTTTTCAAAAAAAGCTTTCTTCGTGCGTTTGTGCATAACACCATCATTAGCCCCAGATCATTTAAACAAAAACATTGTCATGTGCTGACTGGGCATGTGTAACAGCCAGGCTAATAGCACTGCCCTTGAATTTTTTTAAATGCTTTGTTCCCAGTACAAGATGCATTGTAGCCTTGTAGAAAAAAGCAGGTCAGAAGCAGTCGAGCTTCATGTATTTCAGTAGGCAGGCAAGACTGGTTTCTAAAGCTTGAAAAGCAGTATTGCTTCTGTACAGTTAGTGCAGCAACCAAGGTGCGTGTGAGCAATATTGTAACATTACAAATTAAATATACATGATTGATAAGTCAAAGCTTCATGTAAGAAACAAAAACAATTTGTCCTGTTGGGAAGCAACAAAACAGCCCGGAGCAAAATAAATGGCTTGCTGGATAAAACTAAGCAAGAAGTAAGCTTATACTAAACAGTGGATTTTATTTAAGAGCAGTGGATACACTTAAATGCTATGAACAGCAGCCTCCTCAAAATATAAACATTCTGAGAAGTCAGCAAAACTATTTGGTTTCACCACAGATTTCCTGTTTATCAAGGTCTGTTTGTCAGCTAGCAAGTAACTTGACTTGGAGAGCTGTCTAGGTCTCTCTCATATTTTATTTATCAATTTTCCAGATTTTGCAGAATGTCCATATTTTTGCCTCGTATTTTTGGTTTGTTTATCATAAAATTTCTGGTTTCCTGGATAAACACTAAGGATTGAAGTCATTAAATAATGACATACATTTAAGTTTCAGACTTCATATACGTCATAAAATGCATGTTAACACAAATTCTGCAACTTTTTAAGTTTACAAGAGCAATATTTAAAATCTGTCCTTTATTTTTGGGCCATTGTCCCTTTCCCCCACACATTATTTTAAGCTTTTTCCAGATTTTCTTGCGGTCATTAGAGGTTGGGTACAAGGTTTGATTATGACCTCTGGTTATTAGCTAGGCTTGTAGTGGTCTGCAGACTGATAGCCTAGTATTTACTTATTTACCTCTACTCTGTCTAAGCTGTTGGTGAATGCAGTAGCAAGCTACTTAAAGGTTCGCATTGAAACATATGGCCCCTGCATGTTCTCAGGAAAGGGCATAGTGTTCCTTCATCTACACTGTTTTAACCAAGTTTCTCTTAAACACAGCAGGTGCGGGTAAACTGAAAGATGTAGTATGTATAGTTGGTGAAGAAATGCTTGACTGGGTCTATCATGACAATCTTCTTGATGAACTGTGACAGTGTGGCTTGAGTTGAGAAGCCCTACAGTTATCTAAGCCATAGATTATTTTGTGTAGCTTCTGAGCGTGGCTTGTCCCACCTCATACTTATAAGTTTGGGGCACCATAAGAATCCGCCTTGGGTCCTTTACTGTTCTCTTAATACACTCACTCTGTATTTGCAGAACCAATGTATGATACTTAATTTCTTTTGTTAACCAGGAAAAGTCCGACTGGGCAAAAAAGCCCATTGTCAGCGGAGACCCGAGGAGGAAACAACACAAGTATTGTATATTTATGTAATATCATTTGACAGTGTTGGCAGTAGTAATTTGTGTACATGCAGAAAAATAACATGTTGCTGAGGCGTGGTAGACACAAGTAATGGAGTCTGCGCATTACAAAAGTAATTACAGTATCAATGTGCGAGTTAATTTAAGTAGTAGAAGGAGTTGTCGGAATATACCAGTTAAATAATTAACTAGTAGATGAAGTAACTGGTATCAGTCTGTTTGAAAAGTGAAGTGCACAGAGGTATTGCTGAAAAGACATTGAGATGTTACGGAGGGATTGAGTAGCTAGTAGAGTGAAGACTAGTTTGGAATGTATAGATGTCCTTCAAGGATGCATCTGCAGTCCTTACATATGGGTTGTCCAGCCTCAGGCAGCCCTTCGGTCGGCCGGATTCCAAAGTCTGGGTCCGGCGTCGGCTGATGTCGCCCCTTTCCCCGACGTCAGAGCGCCTGGGGTATAAAAGCGTCAGCCGACGCCATCTTCCTCAGTCTTTCTTGCCGCGAGGTGCCCGAAGCAGAAGCAGTTCACAAGTGCCGGTCGGCCAGCTCCTGTGATTTCAGATACCGAAGTCTTCAAAAAAGCTAAGTACCCCGTTGGGGATTCTTTCTTGCCTCAGCCGATGTCAGATCAAACGGTTAAAGTTAATAATTGTTTATCTTGTGGGAAACAAATACCTCATAAGGATTTCCACTCTTACTGCTTACCCTGCCTAGGCCCAGACCACGACGTCTCGGCCTGTTCAGCCTGTGCTTCCTTCAATAAACGCACTCTTAGGCGTCGGGCAGAGTTTGCAGAGGAATTTTTTGGGGAAAAATTCAGTTATATCATGCCGTCGGAGATTCCGACAGCTCATTTACCCAAAAAACGAAAGGATAAGGACCGACACACGCGGTCCGCGGTTTCGGCCGACTCCACGCCTAGGCCTGCCGCGAGTGTCTCGGTCTCTACTGAAGCCGAATCTCTACCGCTTCCGACCGACGACACCGCACAGCCGGTAACTTCAGTACCGGAGGCCATCTCGGAGTCGGTCATAGAATTACCATCTGAAACCGGTGTTCAGGAAATTTCCGACACCATTTCTGTTGATAAAACTACTCCTGTATCCATGTCCATTAAGGCCTTTACACGGGCTAAAGCTGCTAAACAGCCAAAATCTCTCCCTCCCAAGGCTATTCCTCAGGGATCCACTACCAGTTCACAAATCTTAAGTTTGGCTGAAGACCTTATCTCCTTAATCAGGGGCTCTCAGCCACATCCAGACAGGGGCTCTCAACCACCTCCAGGCAAAAGGCCCAGGGTTGAGCAGACAGATCCCCAGTCTTCAGATGAGGCCTCAGATAACTCTGCCCTTTCAGACTACCAGGAGGAGGCCCTTCCGCCCTACGAGGATTCTGATGCAGAGGAATCTATTCCCTCGGCCTCCCCCCCTGAAGAGTTTTCCTTTGGGGAGACCCTTCACTCCATGAGAGAGCATTTCAAATGGCAAGGCCAGGAATTCGCTGATTCCAGGAAGAGGTTAAGGACTTTTTTACATTTACCTCAGCATAGACCTTTGGCTATTCCTCCTGTTTTAAGTGTTATAGAAGATGTATACTCTGAGTCTACTATTTCCCCTGACTCCCTTCCTCCGGCTCCTGTCAAACCTGACAGGTACTACAGGGTCCCGGACTCTCATCTATACCTTTACAAGTGCCACTCTGCTGACCCAGAAACTATTTCCCAGGGCCCTAAAGGGGTTACAACCACCACTGCCAAGAATCCACTTCCTTCTGAAAGGGAATCCAGGGCTTTAGAGAGATGGGGTAAAAAAGTGTATACTACTTCTACTCTTTCTATGAGAGCTTTAAATTGTCAATTCCATATGATGCAGTATCAAGAGTATCTGTTAGATGAATTGCATAAAAAACTATCCTCGCCTGAACCCCTAGACCGCAAGGCGCTTCAGGATCTGGTGCATAACTCTCAGCAGGTTAGCAACCATTTCTTACAGTGTGGTTATGATGCATTGGAAGCTTCATGTAGGTCAGCAATGACAGGTGCAGTCATACGTAGACATGCTTGGCTGAAGGAACAAACAGTGCCAGATCATGTTAAAGCAAAGCTTCTGGATGCACCACTGGAAAAACAAAAGTTATTTGGTTCCACGGCGCAAGAGGTCTTAAAGAAATTTGAGGAAAAGGCTAAATCAGTACAAACAGTCAAAGAATTTCTCCAGGTCCAACCACCAAGATTCAGCAGAAATTGGCCTTCTAAGAATTGGTCCTTTCCAGATACAGACAGATTTCAAAGAGGCAAAAACAGGCGTGCCAGAGGTAGAGGGCAAGCTCGAGGCTCCTACAGAGGACGTCAATGGCAGCCTCCTAACCAGAGAGGTAGTGCAGGACCTTCAACTGCTGCACAAGGACAAACTCAATGACTTGACTTTGACTCCGCCAACCAGGGCTCAATTGGAAGCACAGGGCTCAATTGGAAGCACCTTTGGGCGGAAAGCTATCTCTATTCTCAGAAAATTGGCACAGTATTACAAAGGACAAATGGATACTGCAAATAATAGACAAAGGATACAGATTCCATTTTCATACATTACCAAAAAGACAAGGCATGCCAAACCTGCCACCAAATCAAAGGGCAGAGGCTTTCAAGCAAATTTCCAAACTACTACAAATGAAGGCAATAGAAAAGGTTCCTTACACAGAACAAGGCCAAGGATTTTATTCCAGACTATTCCTTGTTCCAAGAAAAGAAAAGCAATGGAGGCCTATTCTGGACTTGTCCGCACTGAATACTTACCTCATCGTGCCAAAATTCAAAATGCTGACCTTACAGCAGCTCCTTCCCATGCTGGGCAAGGGGTCCTGGCTGGTAACTCTAGACCTCAAGGAGGCATACCTGCATGTCCCTATCAGACAAAGTTGCAGAAGACACCTCAGATTTCTTGCAGGTTCAGAGCATTATCAATTCTCAGCATTGCCCTTTGGCTTATCTACTGCGCCCAGAGTATTCACGAAATGCCTGGCATCAGTAATTGCACATTGCAGACTTCAGGGGATTCAAATATCCCCATACCTGGACGACTGCCTTATACAAGCGGACAGCCAACAAACATTGGTAACACACTTGAACTATGCCATCCGCCTACTACAGGCCTTGGGATACACAGTCAACCTTCAGAAATCAAGACTTGTTCCATCCCAACAAATAATTTTTCTGGGTGCAAAGCTGAATACGATCACCCAAATGGCTTTTCTCACAGAAGAAAAACAAAAACAATTACCGGATTATTTCAGAAATCTGACGACACAAACCCAGCTGACTGCAAGGAAAATCCTGCAGGCCCTGGGTTTCATGGCATCTTGCATTCTTCTGATACCACAAGCAAAGTTGCATATGAGGAAACTACAATGGTACCTAAGGAGTCTATGGTCTCAACACAGTCACAGCTTAGAAGCTTTCATCCCCCTCATTCCATGCCTTCAAAAGGAATTTCAGTGGTGGGCACAAGCAAGCCAGTCAAACATGGGTCTGCCTTTCAGCAAGCCTCATATCAGCCAAACCATTAGAACGGACGCCTCAGACCATGGATGGGGAGCACACATGGAGGGCAGATGTATTCAAGGGCAATGGACACAAAAGGAAGTGCACCTTCACATCAACCAAAAGGAAATGCTGGCAGTGATACATTCAGTCGAGGCCTTCGAGCATTTCCTGCATCAAGGTCACCTGCTAATAGACAGACAATACCACAGTTATGTGGTACATAAACAAGCAAGGAGGTACCCATTCCTACCCTCTTTGTAGGTTGGCAATGAATCTTTGGGAACTTTCCCTAAAACTCAATATAGAACTGCACTCCCAGTTCGTACCAGGAAAGGACAATGTACTGGCGGACAGCCTAAGCAGAAACACCATGGATCCACATGAATGGATGTTGCATCCAGACATTTTTCTTCAGATAGCACAAGCATGGGGAAGGCCGGACATAGATCTTTTTGCCTCCCCCCACAACCATCAACTGAAGAAATACTGCACAAGGACATGCCATCCTCAAGCATACAAAGTGGACGCCCTATCCTTCAGCTGGAAGGCTCTAACAGTATATGCATTCCCACCTCTTCCGTTAATGACCAAGGTCTTACTGAAGATCAGGACAGAGCAACCAAAAGTGATTCTGATAGCTCCGGACTGGCCAAGACAACACTGGTATCCACTGTGTCACGCACGAAACCGTGGCCTCTACCACAATGGCCACTTCTTCTGACACAGCACAATTACAAAACTCTACACTCCAGTCTAAACACCTTGCAGCTGACAGCCTGGAAAATACCTTGACTCCTCACCAGGATAAACTGTCCAAGAGGGTAAAGGATATCATCATGGAAGCTCGGCGGCCTTCCACAAGAAAGGCATATTCAGCAAAATGGAAAAGATTTCTAACCTGGAACTCCACAAAGGGTCAGGATCCGACAGTGATGAGCATTCCACGTATCCTTGAATACTTGGCTGAAATGCTCCATAATGGCCTTTCTTATTCATCCATAAAAATTAATGCTTCAGCTATTTCAGCAGAGTATAACACTGATCCACCTGTATTTTCTCATCCTCTGCTAAGGCAGTTTCTAAGAGGGATAAAAAATATCAACCCTCAAAGGAGACCACCAGTGCCTACATGGGACCTTAACTTCATGTTGGAAAAATTAACTCTACCTCCCTTTGAACCAGCAGCATCTGCAGAACTGCAATTCCTGTCTTGGAAGACTGCCTTCCTTCTGGCCATAACCTCAGCAAGAAGAGTATCTGAGTTACAGGCCCTCATGGCAGTACAACCATTTCTCATTTTCCATAAGGACAGAGTCTCTTTGAGAACCAATCCTTCATTCATGCCAAAGGTGGTATCCAGAGTCTCACTGAACCAAGCTATCCACCTGCCTACTTTCTTTCCAGACCCACAAAATAAAGGAGAGAAACTTCTGCATACCCTGGACATTCACAGACAGTTGCGCTACTACTTGGACAGAACTAAGCCTTACAGAAAAACTGACCAACTGTTTGTAGCATATGCTGCTGGTGTACAAGGAAAAGCAATTTCCAAACACACAATTTCAAAATGGATAGGAAACTGCATTCGATTCTGTTGCTCTGGTGGAATGAGGTCTGATGTTAGCTGGCACAGCTTTTCCATGAAAAGAGTAACAGCCACCTCCACAGCCTTCTTAAGAGGGGTGGCTACAAAGGACATTTTAGAAGCTGCTACATGGAGCTCTGTGCATACATTTTCCAAGCATTACAACTTGCCTTTATATTCCAGATCCAGAGCAGGCTTTGCTACTGCGGTCCTGCAGGGCATTTTAGCTACACCTTCCTTTTCTTAGGTCCTACCTCCCCCAGCTTGGCTATGGTATTCTACCCATATGTAAGGACTGCAGATGCATCCTTGAAGGACATAGTACAGTTTTGTACCTACCATAAATGTAGATGTCCGATAGGTATGCATCTGCAGTCAGGTTTTCCCTCCCTCCTACCCCTCAGTGGTATTCTTTGGGTCCCTATCCCTCATTTTAGCTAGCTGGGGTTATCTTTTATGGTGTATTTGTTTTTTATTGCTGTGCATGATTGGAATTTATTCTTTTCTCCAAAATGTAGCCTTCTTTAGAGGGCACCTGGCATCTGGGGCAAGAAAAACTGAGGAAGATGGTGTCGGCTGACACTTTTATACCCCAGGCGCTCTGACGTCGGGGAAAGGGGCGACATCAGCCGATGCCGGACCCAGACTTTGGAATCCAGCCGACCGAAGGGCTGCCTGTGGCAGGACAACCCATATGTAAGGACTGCAGATGCATACCTATCGGACATCTACATTTATGGTAGGTACAAAACTGTACTTTATACGTTAGGAGGGGGAGGGGATAGATAAGCGTGTAGAAAAGAAGCAAATGGGTAGAAGGTTTGTACAGGTGGGATGGAAGGCAGAAGGAATAGTATGAAGAGAGAAGATGGGAAGAGCAGAAGGAGAATGTGAGCTGGCAGTGGGAGAGTGGGAAAGAGATAAAGAAAAATATAAGAAAAATCTGTCACAGTTGTGGAGCTATGTAGTCTGGGTGGTGATATGTTTATGTTAATGATATAGCTATCTGGGGGTCTGGTTTCAAATCAGTACAAATTGCAAAAGACCTTACATTGTTGTACCATATCTTCATGTCAGTATGAGTAAGGGAAAACATATTATATGAGGCTTAACACTGCAGGAACAAAGACAGATGGTTATGTCGAGGGTAATGTGTTAAACTGCAGAATTTTGCACCGTGGTACTTGGTCAGACCTTTCACTGTCAATTTCAGATGACAGACAGATAACTGTTCATTTAAAAAAAAAAATTCTCTTTACAGAGACTTCATGTCAGAAGATCGCCTTACAGAAGTGTGCCCTCCATAAGGTTGCCCACAGCTATGCAACTGCTGAAATAACTGACTGTGGGGGAACGTGTAGCTGTCTCATTTGTAACCAAACCAGGTTACAGTAGAAAGGTTAGGCAGCAGTACAGATGTAGAGTGACAGGACCCAGATGTATGGACAAGTTAGTACATGTGCATGATGGCAATCCTGTCTGCCATACAGCACACCAGCAGGAAGTACTGTACGTCACAAAGAAGTGCCTTACACTGTTAACACCTTTCCCTGCAAGTATGAAGGTAATGCCTAGGAGCAGTGTCACAACTGCAAGTAGAAGTGAAGATGACTGTTTTACCATAGCTCAGCAGCTGTTTGAACTAGAGTAGTAGGGATGATGGTACTTCACCACATTGATACAAAAGCCCATTCGGTGACTCACAGCAGATGGACACAAACTGTGAAAAGAGAGAGAATGAAAAACACTACTGATGTTGTGTCTGGAAGCTGCGGGAGAAATGTAAAGGAGTGATGAAAGCTGAGGCTGTCGAGCAAACACTTCCATGTCACTGACCCACTGCTTTTCGTATTGATTTGAGATGGTCATTGAAAAAAGTCTGTAATCTCAACTGGTCAGGAGCACATTTTATATAATCCCTCCTACACAGTTAATAAGTGTATTTTGCATGGGAAGAAGATGACCTTATGAAGTACTTAACTTCATGGCTGTACCACAGTTGGAAAAGCTAAAACTCACCACTAACAGCACAATGCAGAGCCAAACAAATGGTGATCCCAGCAGTGTCTCCAAGTGTACATCATTAGTCCTAGGATCAAATGTAAATGCAACCAGTTGCGTTGAAGTGGTTGTAACTGTCAGCTGGCTGTTGATCAGAAGCTTAAAGTAAGGGAATACTAGTTATTTACTGTGCCTCAAACGTCACCAGCTGTCTGCTATGAATGACAGTAGCAAAGATGAAAGTGGAGGCCAGCAGATTCTCTAAGCCATTCTGCAGAATATTCTAGAAATGTATATGTACCTTGGGTGAGGTAGCCTTCATCAGATGTCTTCCAAGTTGAATCTCACAAGAGAATTATCATAAAGCAGGAGGAAGAAGCAGCCCAGACTAACAAGATGCTGAAGAATGTAGTTCAACCTTCTGGACTCTTGGTTAGTAATTATTGGGGAGATGCTTCCCACAAAATCATCTGTGTGTTTGCAGCTGTACATGACCAGGCATTGTAGGGATCAGAGCGACCATGAAGAGCTTGACAGTGGCACTGACCCTGCTGTGACTCAAACTGGATTGGGAAAAGCTTCTGATCGATTTAAGGCACTTGTCCTATCTTTACTAGCTAACATGAAGTAGAGTCATGCGATTTTGCAGTACCACTGCCTTCATGGCTGTCATTTCAACAGTAAACCTCTCTGTTGCTTAATGACTCTAGGAAGGTAGATACCGAGTTCATGAATAATTTTTACAGAGCCATACAGAGAATAGATACCTGCTCCGAGGTCCATGTTGAACGTAAGGTGTCATTTTCTTACATTTTTGGCCTTTTTTAGAAGAATACCACAGTATCTGATGGTCCATTCTCTAGGTGACCAACTGTAATTGTGTAAAAAATGTATTTCCTTTTGTTTAGGTCAGGGGTGTCCAACCTTTTGGCTTGCTGGGGCCGCATTGAGTGAACAGAAATGGTCTTTGGGCCGCATATAAAATATATCATAGTTAACTCTTTCGCTGCCGCGGGAGACCAAAGTCGGCCTCCTGGCTGTACTGTAGGTGCATTTGAACAATGAATAAATGTTATAAATGCCTAATATTTGCCTTAAAATTCTAATTATCATTCTAATTATAATTCTCTAATATAACAGTTAACTCTAGCATCTTAGTTAATCTATATTTTTTTATAAATAAACAGATATTCACTACAGCACTAGCAGTTATCACTTGGAAAACCACTCCAGCAGTCCAACTACGTAAAATGTCAACATTAACAGTCCTACAATACTATAATCCACAAAAATAAGCCAACAAATTTGCAATAAAGTAAAGAATTCCATTACTGACTTAATAAAACAATTCTGAATAAGCTACAAGAGGGTCTCACCCAAATAACTGGTGCCAGAAACATGGCTTCAAGCTAAATGCCAAAAAATGCATCATCATCCCCTTTGAGGAGTGTGATGTTCCCACAGATTATCACATTAATAACAATGTTGTAAGCACACAATCAGTTGTGATGTTCTTGGGCACCCAGGTTGATAGAAACCTGACTTTTGACCACCACGTTGTCTCCATTGTACAGAAAGCTTTTTACATGGCCCACTTCATTAGTAAGGGTATCTCATCCAGGGACAAGGAGGTCATAACGTCCCTGTATTCTTCCTTTACAAGAGCCATTACTGAGTGCAGTGCCTCTTTTGGCATGTGCCTCAGCAAAACATCCTGCCAAAAGAAAGACTACAACCATTTCTGACAAAAAAGATCAAAGGACCAAGTTCACTTATCCAAACAGACTAAAAAGCTTCTTGCTTTCCTCTGTCTCTCACTGGCTCCTATAAATTTCACCACTGGGTTACTTTCCAGGCTAAGAAAGATCCTGCCTTAAGAGACATCCTCTACCCAGATGTAGTGGTTATAATTAAAACACTCACTACAATTACCACAGCCTTCACTGCAACATAAACAAGCCACTTTGTATGGACAGGTTCTTGACACAAAAACCTTCAACTTCTGTAAAAAGCTCCTCTCATTATCAAACAATGTAGTTCAGCAACACGACAACTGGATGATGGCTGGATGGATAGCCATAAATGCACTCCTTGAGTAAGAAGCATAGCCTTCATTAAACCAGATGGAAAGTCCACATATTAACCTTTCCTAGCTGGATGGGTAAGATCCAATATTGGTTTCTCAAGTCTACTTGCCCAAGAAGAGGGGCCTATTTAACTAAAAATTCCATTTGCAAAAATATATTCAGTATACATATTAAATCTCTCTCTTACACACACACACACACACACACACACACACACACACACACACACACACACACACACACACACAGAAGAAGCATGTACTTGTAAAATAGGCAACCTCAGTAATCACATGACACACTCACACACTCACTGAATGAAATTGTCTGGAAGTCAAAATATCTGAAAAAAAATCATAATAGAGATGGATTCATACATGCAATTTCCCACCATCAATAAATCAACAAACAACTGCTAAGCAAAAAGTAAATCAATAAGAAAACCATAAACTTTCTAAGATCATACTACATACTGGAGTAAACATATAACGTCCTCCAATCTAAAGCCATTTATTCAGACATTTTAATTTGTGCAAAAGTTATTCACAGACTGACAGTTTACTAAGCTGTAATGCTGACCTTCGCTTTTGAAAAAAAAAAAAAAAAACAAATTCCCAGACTTTGTCAATAGCTCAAAGTGCAGAGAGGGTTATTTTTTATTTATTATGTTTTTATTTATTTTTGGAAAACCTCTTTAAAACTGTTAAATTGATTACACACCCAGAAACACAGAAAAGTTATTGTGATAAGTAAACCACAGACTGCTGCAAGAATTCAAAGTCACATTAGGACTCTATGCTTATGTTTGAACTAGTGGAGCTTAACTGTCAATTCCAAAAGAATTAAAGTAGCTTAATAAGAAAGTTATTTGCAAGGTTATATGGCAGTTTCTTTTGGAAATTAGCAGAGATATTAAAAAGGTTCTGTTTCTCGTAATTATGCTGAAAAGACTGCCAAGGTAAATACAACCTTCTGATTTAGCATGGAACCATACCCCTCAACCTTGGAGCAAGAAATCTGGGCAAAGCAAAAAGTAAAAGTGGGACACAGGCCCAAAAATAGTTATGCATTACAGACACCATTGAAACAACTGTAGCTGCAAACATTATATGTCACTTATAATCTTTCTATCCCATCATTGTCAGTTGAGCATTATATGGCTCATTCAGTCCTGCCTTCTTTTGCAACAAAGAAAACCATGCTTTGAAATGACAAAAGCATTAAAAATAATAAATAAAACACATTGCATCAACATCCTGCAACTTCCTACCTGCAAACAACCACAGAGCATTCACTGAAACTAGGGCTGCTTATTTCCCCAGAATGACAGCTATCCCTAATTAAGTCTAATGATGTACAATCTACCAGGATCTGAACTACCTGAAATAAATTAAGTTATGGTCTATAAATTGCAAGTGCACTTTGTTTAATTAAACTATATTTTAAGCCCACTTACTGTATTTTTTCAGTAACATCCCAGTATCCATTTCCATGTCACTTTACAAGACCTTGGCAGTGGTAGACTTGGCATCCTTCAGAACCCCACAGGCCCACATTAATACTGCTAGCATTGTCCATTAAATGTAAATATCCATCCACTGTAAATGGCAAGAAGCTATGTCTTACAAAATCTACTTTTGGCATGCCTTGTACCCAAGTATCAGGTTTTGAAACAAAGAAACATATTCTCCACAGTCCGTAATTGTCTTTAATAATCATCTACTATTGCAGCACTCCCAACACATAAGCACACACACGCACACTAAAACCCCCAACATTTAAAAAATGACATTGTGCCCACCTGATTTGCCAGTATTGATGATCCACCAACACTATGCTTACTGTTGTCCAATCTGCCACTGCTTAGAACCCAGCAATGACAAAATAGTGCTGTTTTGTTTGTCAGAAAAAACAATACAACTTTATATGCTACAGTCCCACACAGTCAATCCACTACTGACCCATTATCCCTAGGCTGCTGTCTCATTCTTACTCCGTGGAACTGCATTACCTTGGATGACCACTTTTATTTCCTAAGCAAAAGACACAACTTGGAAGATGAGGCAAAAATTCAGACATTCTTCGAAAATCCATAGAATTGAGAGGTATGATTTCATATTCAGTACAACACTCCCTGTCTGGAAAGCCGCAGTTTAGTGAAAGTGTACTTTTAATGTGCGATATATTTGTGAGCTAACTTGTTTCTGTTCAGTAGGTAGAATGATCATTGTTAGCCTCTGTGCATGTGTCTCTCTGTCATGCATACATATACACACACACTCTTCTTCTACTTTCATGCACACAAACATTCTGCTTTCATGCATGCACTCACTCACTCCGTACTTACCTATTAACACAGGTAAGTGCTGTCCCTTTCAAAGGCAACGGCGGCAAATCCATACATGAATCCCTCTTCAGCGAGAACGCACACTGATTCTTTGGTACAAAATAATGGTGTAAACACACTGACCCTTTTTGGAGCAAAAACGAAACTAGAAGGGTGCTTTGGCGCATACGCACACCGATGTTGGAGTTGCAGGTCACGGGAGTGAAAAACACAAAACAAAAAAAGTGTCTTGGGGCATGCGTACATCGATGTTGCAGTTAGAGGTCGAGGGCCGCATGGTAGAGCTCTGAGGGTCGCATACGGCCCGCCGGCCACAGGTTGGACATGTCTGGTTTAGGTGTTGCTCTTTGCATTTGTGAAATGACAGTTTTTAGTGTTTATGTTGTCTCAGAGTGTGTAGACTCTTACAAATAGATTGGTTAAACACAAGTAAACGCTTGGTTGTAGTATTTGAATCCCCCAACAGAAATCTACAGTTACTGTTGCATACTAGGAATATCTGTCACTCATGGCCAGTGAAAAACATAGAATATGGCTTGACTTTGGCACAACTTTTAAAAATAAAGGTTTTCTAATGTCATGAGATGAAACATTCTTGGTAAGCTGGCCATTGCCATAGAGGTTCTGGATTTCTTTTAGTCTTAGTTACAGGAATTAGAAGAGCCTATACTACTATATGCCTTCAAATGTGCACATAACCAGCAGTTGTTCGCATTGCATGTATTGGCTTATGCCAACATAATTTCCAAGAAAGTCTTAAATTTTGGATGCCAGTAGTTTGCATAAGCTGAAGCAAAAAACAGTTATGAGCAACATCAGGATCTTTTTTTTTTTTTTTTTTTGTTCCATCGGTCTTTCAGGGTATATGTTGGCAGCTGTTCCTCAGTCTCTTCACTTGTCACTCAACAAATCTTTAAAGAATGTCACAGGGGTCCAAGCCAGCAGGCCAGCGCAGCAAGCAGCAGCTGGGTGGCAGTAAAATTTGGAATGTGCCCTTCCAGCCCAGACTGAGACTGGAGTTTTGTTGAAAGATTTGACATAAATCTACTCATCGGCGTCTAAATTATGGAAGTACAGGTCTGGTGTTGTGGGAAGACTTTCTTAATGTTACTTGTGGAAAGATTGAAACAAGTGTTAACCTGTTAACACACATTTGTCATGTTATTTGAGCACTGTTCTTTGACTGGGTAGTGTAGTGGGCATGTGCATGGACTTTCTATGAATCTCATGTCGATTGCTTTCTTGTAGAATTCAAAGGCAAATTGTCTGGCTGTTTCATTGGTAAGTATTAGGCTAGCTGCCCTTGCAGGCCATTTTAAGCTTAGCAGGTTTCCCTTTTGGTGCTTGAATTAATTTATCCCACTTGGTGTTGTATTGTCCTTACCTGTCCCTTGGTCGATAATTGTATAGTACCCCCTAGTGAAAATAACTTGATAATTTGATGGGACTCGTGCATGGGATAAAGCATTTAGGAGCTGCCTCTATGTATTAGTAGTATGGGAGTAGTCTTCGGGTAAATTTTCTATTTCCCATCCATAGAGCCAAGCTACTCTTGACTATGGACAAGGATGAGCTGTGTTTTATATGGTTGGGGTGTCTGTTCCATAGCAGAGGTTTTCCTCTGCAAGATAAACCTGCTATTGATTTTGAAGAACAGGTTTAAATCCTAGACCAAGCATTTCTAATGCTATTTGACTTGCTGACGTGCAGTAAATTTATTGGTATTGTTTCAAGTGAGCCTCTTCATAAATCTTTGCTAATCTGTTCTTTATGGTTCTTTTCATTTGTTTTACCATGATGGATGGTCACTGTCGACGAAGGCAGTGTAGTATCACATTATATATTTGCATAATTCTCTAATAACATGGCTAGTAAAATAAGTGCTTTGTTTACTGTTAATCATATGTGATGACGTGAACCCATTCAGTAATTTCTTGGCTGTTGTAATCATGTCAGCTTCAATATAAGGCTAAACTTTAATCCAGCAGGAAAACATGCAAACCACATTTAAGACTTATTACAATTTTTGACGTCCTGGGAACGCTACAAAGTCTAATTGCATATTTATAAAAAGACCCCAAATGGGTGCCACAGATGCAGGTGCATATTTAGTGTTTCTAGATGCATTATAAGCTAAATGTATTTTACAGTTATTTACATTTTGAAGAATCAGGAAAAAAAGAAGAGGTGCAAACGAATCTTTGTAGTCAGTTACAATAAACACTTTTTATCCAAATGACAAGGGGAATGCTGAGCTCTTAGTGGTTAAGGGAATAAATAATTTGTAGCTACCAGACGTTCATCTGGATAGTTCCCTAGATGGACCGGATTTCTTTCAGAACGCTCAAATCCATTTGTCTTCTCTACTGATTACAACTCATACCACATGTTTCGACCACAGAACACTGACCGAAACACACAAGGAGGGGGTATATCCATATTCATCAAGGATACCTACACCTCCAGGTTAGTGGCACAGCATGATACCTCTGAGATCATCCATGTGCAAATAACATTGGGCAAATCTGCAATGCAAATTGTGGCCTGCTACAGATCACCCTCCATGACCACCACTTCACCTTTCTGGAGATACTGGAAAACATGAAGGTCCTACTGAACACCCTGATATTGGGCAATCTCAATTACCCTAACATTCACTGGGAAAACTACTCGAGTACAGATTCCCAGGCCCATCGCTTCCTGGGATTCATCAACTCAAACGCCCCGGATCAGCTGGTAAACTCCCCTACCAGAGGTGTTCTGCACAGGAGGTCAACCCGTCACTGGTTAGATCAGACCATAAACTAATCACTCTGGATGTCCACACCCTACCACCACCCCCAACTAAGGAAACCACAGTAAAAAACTTTTCTAAAGCAAACTTCACCTTACTTAAGACAGAGGTGGTAAGTTTCACAGCCCCCACACTAAAGGATAATGCTGCCCAAGATGCAGAAACCTTTACAAATGCACTCTATGAGCACCTACAAGAATGCATGGATCGTGCCATCCCTAGCAAAACCAAGACTCACTCCTCTAAGAGAAGGAAACCAGTTTGGTGGACCCCTGCAATAAACAGGCTATACAATAGGAGGAGGAAACTACTTCAGAAAAAAAGCAAATCCCAAGAAGGAAAGACATCCCTGATCAGTATCAGTAAGAAGCGAAGGTCCCTCATGAAGTCATCCAAGGCTAACTTCGAAAAAAAAATAGCCAAGGATTCGAAAGATAACCACAAAGCCTTCTTTAGCTGTGTTAAGAATCTAAGTGGCAACTCGCAGATATGCACTGAACTAGTGCAAAATAGCACAAAATATACTGAACCTACTGATGTTGCCAACATCCTGGCAGATAGATTCATTTCAAACTTCACCCCCTTCTCACCTCCAAAAGGGCCCACAACAATACCGGAAAAGTGTAGTGTCCCAAAAATCACAGACGCACAGGTGAAAACAGCCCTTTCAAAAGCCAAAAACACAGAGTCAATGGGACCAGATGGTGTCCCAGGCTGCGTCTTGCACGAACTACAAAATTAACTAACGCCCACCTAAACACGCTGTTCAGCCTCAGGCTCTCCACAGGCTACATGCCCATAGAATGGCACACAGCAACGGTTATTCCTCTCCACAAAGGAGGTGCCACAACTGACCCTGGTAACTATCGCACCATAAGCCTGACTAGCCTGGTCGGCAAGGCTATGGAGCGCATCATCATGGAACTCATTAACAAAGACATTGGGACCCTCCAAACACTTGACCCGACCCAGTTCGGCTTTAAGGGCAGATCATGCCTACTAAACCTGGTTGACTTCTTCGAGACAGTCACCAAGGCCATAGACGAGGGAAAGCTGGTTCACACAGCCTACCTTGACCTCGCCAAGGTTTTCGACACCATTCCCCATTGGGTATAACAGAAAAACTCACCAGTCTGAGCATAAACTGCTACGTCACAAGATGGGTTGCCATCTGGCTTATAGACAGAACTCACAGTAACAGTAGTGGACTCCAGGTCCGACTCTAAACCAGTCACAAGTGGTGTCCTGCAAGGCTCTGTCCTGGGACCCCTACTGTTCGGCATATACTTCTCAAAAGTACAGGCAAACAGGAGGACTATGGCTAACCAAGTTCGCCGATGACTGCAAACTGGGAACCATAATCGACTCTCCGGCTGACATGGACATCCTCCAAAAGGGCCTTACTGAGACGGACACCTGGTGTTAAAGTCATGGCCTCAAGCTAAATGCCAAAAAATGCATAGTCAGCCCATTTGGGGAAAAAAAAACACCCATGAATTACCACATAGGTGGCAGCCCCCTTAATACAGAAGAGATAATAAGAGATCTGGGGACCCAGGTAGATAGTAATCTCTCCTTTGACAATCATATTGCCAAAGTAGTTAGGAAATTCTTCTATGTGGCCCATCTAATTACTAAAGGGTTCACATCTAGAAATAAAAAGGTTATAGTGCCCCTCTACTCGTCACTCGTTAGACCCATCATAGAGTACAATGCCCCATTTGGGATGTACCTCACAAGACACTTCCCAACAGCTGGTAAGACCACAAAAGTACCTCACCAAGAGGATTACTGGCCTCAAACATATGTCCTATGCAGCCCGACTGAAAAATCTCCGGCTGTACTCAGTGGCATATCGCTTATTCAGAGTTGATCTCTGCCGGACCTACAAAGCCATGTCCAACTCAGAATTGATGGACATGCTCCACCTAAAGAAATCCAAGTCACTGTGAGCCACGCGCTCTAGTGAGCTAAACCTCGCCACAACAGTAAATAGAACATGTTGGAGGAATAGATTCCTTTCACAGAGACTCCCCATACTTTGGAACTAAATTCCAGATTACATCAGGCAGAGCCCCTCACTAACACTCTAAGAGAAACCTTGACGAGTGGATGGTAACAGAAAATACACCCCTGAGATCACTTCATTGGCTCTGCTTGACAGAGGATCAGTTAATTAATGGGGCGGCGAAAGCCGACGCACTCTGGCTAGGCTTATAAATGCCCTCGGGTAGATAGCCTAGTACCTACCTATGAACCTATGATGCCTCACGTTAGACAAGCTACAAACTTGGTAAGATCAAAAACAGATTGATTGTTGCTTTTTGATAGGACCGCTACATGCTTAGGCAATGTCCATGCCATTAGGCATTTGTGCTGCTTTGTATGCCAAGTTATATCTCCTAATAACAGAGTCTACATTTCTTTGGCCTGACATTTCACCACTACAACTTTTGCTGGTAATAGGAGTATGCCTAGCAGCAATTAATGCAAACTTTTTTATTCGTAGGTCAGGAAGTTACAAGATTCATAGCTTCTGGAGTTGGCCAGTCAGTAGGCATAATGTACTTGTGGAGAATGTTTACTGTCCGTCCTTTGTTAGTTCACATGCTTTTGCCAGTGCTCTTAACTATAACTTGTGCTGAGGTTGCTCCTTCCATTTTTTGTTCTGGTTGTGTTATAGAATTATTACTACATGTGGCAAAACAGACATTTGTCCTTTGTCTCCTCCGCACTTTATCTCCACAGACAGTTCTAGTTGAGCATTGGGTATGTGTATATCCTACAAGTCTTAACTAGAAGAAAGCCTATAGTAACAGCAGGACAGTTTTGAAATTCGCTAGCTTTGAACATTGACAGCAGTAATGCAGGATTCAAACAGAGCTCCACTTCATTGTAAATGATGGGCTAGTAAGTGTAGAGTCATATTTGATCAATCAGGAGGTCAGTTAAGTGTAGCATTTTCAGTTTTAGAAGAAAAGAGGATTCCAGGTGTGAAGCAGCAGCAGTCTGCTCATGTCTGAGCACCAAGGCCATGTCTTGGTCCACTGTAATGGTGACAGTAGCTTCCAGTGTTAAACGTGAGTGGCAGTGCATTAGCTGCTGTTTGATGTACAGCTGTAATAAGCCAAAGGCTTGCATTTGTTACCATGTATCTGTGTTAAGACCTCTTGGTCTTTCTTATGATGACAAAGAGAGTCATTTTTGTTTTCGCAATTTGGCAGCCTGAATACAGGAGATGTAACGAGTTTTAAGTTTTAAAAATAATTTTCTTCTTCCTCTTTCCAAGGTATTGCTTCTGAGGTTTTCTGTTTTAAGAAAGTTGGGAGAGGTTTTGCAGTTTTGACTTGCTTTAGAATCTGTTGCCGATAACAAAGTCATCCTTAAAAGGATGCAAGTTTTCTCTGGGCTGTTGGTTAAAGATCTTCAGTCAATGTTTAAAATGAGACATTAGTCTTACTCTGTTGCGGGCGGCCACGGTGGTGCAGCGGTTAGTGTTACCACCTCACAGCAAGAGGTTCTCCGGTTTGATTCTCGGCTGGGGTGCCTTCTGTGTGGAGTCTGCATGTCCTCCCTGTGGTTGCGTGGGTTTCCTCCAGGTGCTCCGGTTTCCTCCCACATCCCAAAGACATGCAGTAGGTGGATTGGACACTCTAAATTGGCCCTAGGTATGAGTGTGTGCGTGTGTGTGCCTTCTGTGGAAGGTTGGGCACCGGGCTGGCAACTCAACACTGTAAAACTCCACTGCCAATCATGAGCGGACAGATGATCCGCTGTGGCGACCCCTAACTGGGAACAGGCCGAAAGAAGAAGTCTTACTCTGTTGCCCTGAGAAATTAATATCCGAAATATTTAACCTGAACAATACCAAAGTCAAAGTTTTCCCTTTGTAACTTTATGATCCTTTTCTGCTTAACGAAAAGATAGTATGTTGTTGGCAAAGTTATGATCTGCTGGCAAAAGGGGTGGGGTTAATGTCACCTATAAATCACTGACTAGGCATTTTCAGTAAGGGATTTCACAATTCTAGTCAGTCTAGGAAGGAGGTGGGGGCAGACAGATTATTGTAGACAGGTTGCTATGAAGTTCATCTTTTCTGACCTGCTGTTGCTGCTAAGGGCATTTACTACTCCAAATTGTCCAGTTCACTGAAGTTGAAACGGGGTTCTCAGGTTGTTTTAAACAATGTGGAGGACATTTCCCTTTGTTCTGTTTACAGTTATGTCTTTTAGAACAATTTGTTTTAGGTGGGCAAGCCTTTGTCACAACATTTAATAATACAGTCATCTTTTTTTCTTTATCCCCTGACCTGCAAAAACTCTTGACACTCGTTTTAGCCTTGGCATGTAATCTTTGGCATATTTCCAGTGGGGATGCAACACTCAACATATTAGGGTCTCACAGCAGTGAATAACCATATTTAATTCTTTTTTTCCCCCTAATATCTGTAGCCATATTATTCAAGTCAGAAGGGGTCCAATGGTGAGAGACCAAAGAAGTCCCTTTAGCTGTAGGGGCAAGCATAAGTGGAACGTGTAGTTTTGTTTCCCTGTTTTGCTAACATTTTTAAATGTCACATTTCAGCAGCTTGCTGTACTGTGCACTTGGGAAGGCTGTAGTTTTTGAATTAACTAATACCGTAAAGGGTTGACAGTCGGACTGTGACCTTGAAGGGTCTTGGAGAGGAGCAAATTAATTTTCAAAAGAATC
The DNA here is from genome assembly GCF_019279795.1 of Protopterus annectens. Taxonomy (NCBI): domain Eukaryota; kingdom Metazoa; phylum Chordata; order Ceratodontiformes; family Protopteridae; genus Protopterus; species Protopterus annectens. Next base: position 554,965,857 of record NC_056729.1, on the reverse strand, counting down.
TAGAAATGCTGTAGCTGTGATGATTTGTACAGGGGAAATGGCATTGTTGGAGGATGATTGCTGTCTATGTCGAAAATGTCTGCTTTCCTTTCTGGCTGTTATTTATATGATTTATTTGACATTTGTTAACTGGGTTGGTCCATCTGAGCCAGAGGCCCATTTTCAGTGGAGTCCCGAGGAGAAAAGCTGTAGAGATTTACAAACACAATCACAAATTTAGCAAGACAATTAAAAAAACAGCAGTAATGCAATAACAGATAATTGTGGTGGTGGTGCTGCGGTAGCATTGTCGCCTAACAGCAAGACGTTGTGCCATTCGATTCTCAGCTAGAGCGTCTTCTGTGTGGAGACATGTGTGAATGGGCGTACCTTCATTGAAGGTTGTGCGTCAGGGCTGGCAAACTTGGCACGTAAAAAATCTACTGCCAGTCATTAGCGGACCGGAGTTCCGCTGTGGCGACCCCTAACCGGGAAAAGCCGAAAGAGACAAACAAATGCAATAACAGATAATTAAGAGGTACAGAAAGCAAAAACGTGAACAAGATAAGAATACAAAGAAAAGAATGATAGTAGTTGAAATTTCAACAATGATACTTTTTTTTGCCTACCTTTGTAGTGGACAGATAAAATAAGATACAAAATTAATTATTATTTCCTCAATTTTCTGATTCTTGGTCAGATCCAAATAAAGGAATCCCATTAGTCAGGTAAAAGGATGCCATTTTATATCCCTTTACTACCTCTAAAATGCTTTAATTCTGCACGAGCAGCTTTTTGTTTTTCAGTGCTGATTCCTTGTATCTTTTAAAAACTTTACTGTATCAGTTATAAAATATATCCCACTGATTAGAGACTCTCAGACCTTTTACTTTCCTGTGCCCCCATTCAAATTAATTATTTTGTCTTCAGAGGTATATTCCTGTGGAAATCTTTGACACTGGTTATCCTTTGTAATCCAGAGTATTTTAGATACCTGCAACTAGAGTTTTATAATGTATAATAAATTATGCCGAGTACACGAACTAAAATTTTAAAAACAATCCCATGAGGTTTGTCTTCTGCTTAGCATTGAAAAGCAAGCTGTTGTCAAAAATATGTAAGGAGCCAGAATTGTGCTTTTGCCTCACTCCCATTTTAGATTTGCTCTGGCACACACACACACACACACACACACACACACACACACACACACACACACACACACACACACACACACAGAAAAATGAAGACCCCCCCCCCCCAAAATTGTTTAGCTGGAACTTCCCTGCTAAATTTTAACTTCTCGCTTGTACTGCTGCATACATTTTTTAAATACCATTGCCTGCAGATTTTAATAGCCTGTTCTTTCTTACCTGTGTTTGGTCTGGTTTTTTATTCTGTTTATTTAGCCTGTCACAACTGTTGGCTTACAGAAAAATCCAGAAATACAAGTCAAAAGTTTACCCTGTAATTGGTGCCCTTTGACAGGATTCCTTTGTGCAAGCCCACATTTGAGGCTGTTGAGGGGATCAGGGACACTGATGCACTGGCATACTACATCAGGGGAGTGTGCCGTAATTCCCGCCACCCCATGAGTCTTCTACAATCCCTACCATCAGGAGGTGCATATGCGCTTGCTTCTGTGCATGCACAACCTCCCAACTAAGTGACTCGCCACTTACGCAGCACAGACGTCACCAAACATGCAACACTGTTTACTGCAGAGAGCCTAGCCTGTTTTCTTCCCCCTAGAATGGGTAAGTTGAAGTTGACCACTCACTCCCATCCTCCCCCTAAGGCCCTTCTGGTACCCATGCCTTTAATCAAACACAGGTCATCTGGAGGACAGTAAGACCTTTATTTCTGTGTGCCACATATCCGCTTCTTTATCTTGAGTAGAAATATGTATATGTGTGTGTATACTGATGTACTCTAAAATACCGAAATGCCATAACATCAACTTGCAGAACATTGAAACGAAATCCACAAAACTTTACGTTAACGAATGTTCATATCGCTATAATTTTTCACTGTGTAAGTAAACACTTGGCGAGCAGTACATAAAAAAAAACCAAACCGAAGCAAACCAAGTGGAGGGCTTTGCCCCCCACACCCCCTCGAAACTAAATGTACCAACTCAGATCGCACTACAGTGGAGAAAAGGGTGACGTTCATCATGTTAGCCAATAGTATATGATTTATTGATTTCTAAGGAAAAAATCATGCTTTTCTTGCATGGACAGCAGCACATATCTAATCTCATCATATTCCTCACATATAGTTAGACTCTCATACATTCTTTTTGTCTTATAAGTTATAGGCACTTAAATTGTCTTATTTTCATTAAAATGAACTTTAGTAACTTTGTATAGTATACAGAATAATACAGTTATAAGGGCTGTCTGAATTAATTTCAAAACAGTCCCCCTTTATACTGCGTAGAAAAGAAATTGCAGTCCACATTTCTTGTGCTGTTGAATTGTTTACGGTTGAGAAATAAACCTCTGTTTTACCACAAATATCCCATCCTGGCCTTCAAAGGGAGTTATATTTGTAGTAAGTCCTGAAAATAGAAAACTTGTATGTCCAAGAGCTGTTCCTCCTCCATGCTGCCTAGTGTCATTGTGGAATATTCTGCTGAATGGTCTGTCAGATGTTCTTCGTCTTCCCTTGCTGCAGTCCTGACTATTGGGTATAGTCCGCGTCCCAGTCGGTCGACCAGAAGAGGCTGGCGGCGTCGGTCGGCGCCTTTAGACCGACGCCAGTACGTCAGGGTACTAATGCGCATGACCCACGTCATTTCCTCTGTCTTTTTTGCCGCATGGTCCGATGCAGAAGCAATTTTGCGAGTGCAGGTTGGCGTTCTGAGATTTGGAGTTTCAGACCGAAACAGAGTTGGCTAAGGAACATTTTGGTTTTTCTTGCCTCAGTATTTAACGGATGTCAGAAAAAGTGAATAACTGTATTTCTTGTGGGAAGCAGATATAGGGATTATCATACATTGTGTATACCTTGTTTAGGGCCTGAGCACGGCGTTGTTGGTTGCCGCTCTTGTGCTAGATTTAACAAGCGCACTATTAAGAGGAGGCTTGATTGTGCTAGGTTAGTGTTTGGGAAGCGTTGCGGACAAAACAGTGAAGCCTAGGGGTGAGGAACCGGCAGTCCCGGACGTCGGTTCTTTAGAAGGCTCAGGGCAGCCAGAGGTTTTGCCAGGAGTCTCTATGGAGTCTCAGGCAGATACTTTACTGTTACAGGATGTGCCCTCTCAGGAGGTAGGCCAGGCTGAGGGGCTTCTCAGGTAACTGTTCTTCCCTCTCTTCCCAAGGTAGTTAGGGCCTCTCCTTCTGTTGCCAAAGCTTCTTTTAGAGGTAGGCCAAGTTCAGCTTCTGTGGGGCTTCTCCTAGCATTTGGGCTCTGTGCCTAAGAAACATATGCTTAAAATGGCAGAAGATTTGATTACTCTGATTAGAGGTTCTATGCCCCGCCTGATAAGAGGCCTAGGGTGGAACAGGAGTTTGATAGTTTTGAACAGTGTTCACAGGCTTCAGAGTCTTCTGTGGAAGACTTGCAAGAGTTTCCTACTTATTCTGATTCTGATGTGGATGATTCCCTCCTGAGGATTTTTCATTTTCAGAGACTCTTCACTCCATGAGGGAGCACTTTAAATGGGAAGGCCAGGATTACTCTGATTCCAGGAAAGGCTTAGGGAATTCTTGTTTTACCCCAGCATAGGCCCTTAGCTATTCCTCCTGTGTTGAATGTGGTGGAGGATGTTTTGCAGAGGCTTCCCTGAACCCTGACTCCTTGCCTCCTGCTCCTGTTAAGCCTGATAGGTATTATAGGGTGCCCAAGCTCATAAGTATTTGTTTAAGAGTCCCAGGCGGACCCAGAAACTGTTTCTCAGGGGCCTAAAGGTGTTAAAGCTTCTGTGGTTAAAAATCCTGTTCCCTCTGATAAAGAGGCAAGGGCTTTGGATAGGTGGGGTAAGAAAGTATATACTTCTTCCACTCTAGCCATGAGGGCGTTGAATTGTCAGTTTCATATGCTGAAATATCAGAATTATCTCCTTTCACAATTGAAATCTAAGGTGGATGCTTGAAGGTATTGAGTGTAAAGAATTGCTGGATTTGGTTCATGTGTCTGAACAAGTGGGTAAGCATTCTTTGCAGTGTGGTTTTGATGCTGTTCAGGCCTCCTCGAGGGTGGCTGCTACTAGTTCTGTTCTTCAGACATGCCTGGTTGAAGGATCAGAATTTAGCTGAGCATGTTAAGACCAGGATTTTGGATGCTCCTTTACAGTCTGATGTGTTGTTTGGACCGCCTGTGGAAGCAGTTTTAAAGAAAATGGAGGACAAAGCTAAGTCTATGCAGACTGTTAAAGATTTTTACAGGTGCAGCCTGTTTAGTAGAAATTGGCCTGCTAAGGGGTGGACATATCCTGCTTATGGTTCCCAGTCTAGGGGTAGGTCTTTTAGGCCTAGATCAGACAGTTCACCTGCTCAGACTTCTGGTGAGGGCAGGGGTCAGTCCTGCAGAACCAATGACCTGCCTTTTCAGCTGCCAGTGGATTCTCGTCTGGCAGCTCCTTTGGGAGGAAGATTGTCTCTTTTCAAAGAAATTGGGATTTAATCACTCAAGACAGATGGGTGCTGGATATCATTCATCACGGTTACAGATTTTATTTCCACACAATGCCCCTTTCAAAGGCATGCCAGATGTTCCTCCTCCACAAAGAAAAGAGGTTCACAAGCAAGTTTCTCAGTTACTCCAGATAGGGGCCATTCAGCCAGTCCCTGTATCAGAATTTTATTCTCGCCTGTTCCTAGTACCAAAGGGGAACACGTGGAGACCAATTTTGGATTTATATATCCTCAACACTTATCTGGACATTCCCAAGTTCAAGATGTTGGCGTTACAGCAACTGTTACCTCTGCTGGGCAAGGATCACTGGATGGTAACTTTGGATCTCAAGGAAGCTTACCTTCATGTGCCTATAAGGCTAAGTTGCAGAAAGTATCTGCGGTTTGAACTGGAGATTTTCATTATCAGTTCTCTGCATTGCCCTTTGGCTTATCTGAGTATTCACAAAGGTTCTGGCTCCAGTGATAGCTTACTTCAGGCTTCAAGGCATTCAAATCTATCCTTACTTGGACGACTGCCTGATTCTGGCTCAAGAAAAGGAAGACCTTCTACAGCATCTGGAATATGTCATAGCAGTGCTAAGATGCCTAGGGTATTCTGTGAGCGAAATAAAGTCCAGTCTAGTACCCTCTCAAGACATGTGCTTTCTGGGTGTGAGACTGAATACAGCAGCCCAGATGGCCTTTTAACCCCGGACAAACAAAAGAGTCTGTCACTTTACTTCCATCAACTATCTCATCAGTCCGTGCTGACTGCAAGGACAGTCCTTCAAGCATTAGGGTTCATGGCATCTTGTATTCTGGTGCTTCCCAATGCCAAACTGCATATGAGGAAGCTGCAATGGTATCTCAAAATGTATGGACACAGCACTGCCAAGATTTCGACACTGTCATTCACATAATACCTTGCCTTCAAAGGAATTAATGTCACCTAAACAAGGGACTCTCTAGTCAGATTTTAACGACAGATGCCTCGGACACTGCTTGGGGAGCTCATCTAAATGGAAAGTGGATACAAGACAAGTGGCCTGCCAGACTACAGCATCTACATATCAACATGAAGGAGATGTTAGCAGTCCAGTTTGCATTGATGAGTTACTTCTTCCAGGGCAGGTGTTGATTCTAACAGACAACACAACTGTCATGTGGTACATCAACAAGCAAGGGGAACACATTCTTATCCTCTATGCAGGCAAGCAATGATTTTATGGGAGACTGCTGCAACTGACTCTTCAGGCAAGGTTTCTGCCAGGAGCACAGAACTCCTAGCAGATGTATTAAGCAGACAAATCATGGATCCCCACAGTGGAAACTGGATCTTCATGTATTTCAGAAATTGACAGTGTCATGGGGAACTCCAGACATAGATCTGACTAAACCACCAGCTGCCAAAGTATTGCACAAAGGGGTTTCATCACACAGCTTGGAAAGTGGATGCTCTGTCTTTCAGTTGGAAAAACCTTCATGTCTATGCCTTTCCACCTCTGCCTCTTCTTCCAAAGGTATTATTAAAGGTCAGACAAGACAGGCCAAGGATGATTTTGATAGCTCCAGATTGGCCTCGGCAACACTGGTACCCACTTCTAAGGAGTCTTGTAAAGAAGCCTCCATGGCCTTTACCTCTGATTCCTCATCTGTTATCTCAGAAGGACGGTCATCTGCTCAATGTCAAGCTTCAATCTCTTCATCTCACAGCTTGGCATATTCTGTGTTGAAGCACAGCAGGTCTCAGCTTCCTCAACAAGTTTTAAATGTGATTATGGAAGCTAGAAGGCCTAGTACTAGGAGAGGTGCACGAGAAAAATGGAAGAGATTTTCAGAGCCTAATTTGAGTGTGGCTCTTCAATATCTTACTGAATTATTGGACAAAGGTTTGTCCTTCTCTTCCATAAAGATTCATGCTGCAGCAATTTCAGCTCACTATGATTGTGACCCACCTTATCCTTTGTTCAAGCAGTTTCTTAGAGGGCAAAGAATATAAGACCCCTGCTTGGGACCTCAATTTTGTGTTGGAAAAACTTACTCTACAACCTTTTGAGCCTGCAGCTACTGCTGAATTGAAATATTTGTCATGGAAGACTGCTTTTCTGTTGGCTATTACTTCTGCAAGAAGGGTGTCTGAGTTGCAGGCCCTTATGGCAGTAGGGCCCTTTTTGGTTTTCCATAAGGACAGGGTTTCATTTAATCCTTCCTTTATGCCTAAGGTGGTTTCTAGTGTGGCTTTAAACCAAACTATTCATTTGCGTTTTTGCAGATCCCCAAAATAAAGGGGAAAAGATTATGCACACTTTAGAAGTAGACAGGCAATATTATTTGAGCAGGACTAAGAATTTTAGGCAGTCTCAGCAGTTACTTGTTTCTTTTGCTTTGAGTTCACAGGGCAAGCCTGTGTCAAAACAGACTATTTCTAGGTGGATTGGCTTTTGCATTGCATTTTGTTATTCCCATCATGGCAAAGAGGTTCCAGCTGGGATTAGGCCTCATTCCACTAGGGCTACTGCCACTTCAACAGCATTTCTAAGGGGGGTGGCAACTAAGGATATTCTGGAAGCAGCTACTTGGAGTTCAGTGCATACTTTCTCTAGGCATTATCACCTGCCTATATACTCTAAGACTAGGGCTGGTTTTGCCACAGCTGTTTTACAAGGCATGTTGTCAGCTCCTGCTACTTTATAATTTGCCAGCCTCCCTTACCTCTGCTTTGGGATTCTGCAATAGTCAGGACTGCAGCAAGGAAGGCGAAGAACATAGTACAGTTTTGTACCTACCATAAATGTAGATGTTCGAGGATTCCCTATGCAATCCCCTCCCTCCTTCCCTCTGTGTTTGGGGTGGTTGTGTAGGTGAGTTTCCATGCTTATATATTTTTGTATATATTGTTGTATATATTGTACATGTTTTCAGGTTGTTTTTGGGACTTGTCTTTTGGGTCTTCTGACATCTGGGGCAAGAAAAGTGAAGGGGTCATGCGCATTAGTACCCTGGCGTACTGGCGTCAGTCTAGTAGCGCCATGACCGACGGCGACCAACTCTCAGCTCTATTCGGCCGCGACTGGAGCGGACTATACCCAATAGTCAGGACTGCAGCAAGGGAATCCTCGAACATCTACATTTATGGTAGGTACAAAACTGTACTTTTTGTAGAATGTCATGGAGTCACAGTATTGTCACATCCTACATTTACTGCTCAGTAAGTACCTAGTGTCATTGACGGTGGCTGTGTTGTGCAGGTAGAACAAAACAGGTTGTTGGAAAGTTTTATTTCCTTTGTGATTTGGTGCCATCCAAAAGCTGGAAGCAGTCTGAGAAGACTAGGCTTCTCCTCAGCACTGAGCAGCAGCAGCGGGAGTCCTGTACTTGTGTAATTGTGTGCATGCCCTGACCTGTATAGATATAACCTAACTCTGTAGCATGCTGTGTTTGTTTTAACATTTTGAGAATTGTCAGTGTGACGCCCATGCACTGGCCCATCAATCAATGAGCCTCAATCCTCACCACTAACACCAATGAGGGGCGTCCATATAGGGAAAAGATAATAAATACACATACAGTAAAGTACAATTTCCCTTAAGAGCACACAGAGATAACAGTCAGTCTGGGGCGTGTTTCTCCCTTTCTCTCCAGGTTCCCAATAAGACTCCCCACTGGCACAGCTATAGGGTCCAGATCTCAGCCTAGTGGACAAGCTAAAACCTCCAGCACCCTCTCTGTCCAACCAGTGCTTTGTGTCCTTGCCCAAATAGCTGACACACACACACACACACACACACACACACACACACACACACACACACACACACACTTTGAGATGAGTTGTATACAACCACACAGACACTCCTGGGGAAGGCTGACACAGGTTCTCCGGCTGTGCCCCTTTTACCCAGACTGTACAGTAGTACCACTGCCACCACCCACGAATATTTATCAGCTACCAAAAGGCCCTTATGAAAGGGGTCCAGTTATACTGTGCAATATTATCATCCAAATGGTAAGCACAACTGAACAATCAAGGCTTATTTGGAGTGACTTTGTACAGTATCATTTTATAAATATGTATGTATATATATATATATATATATATATATATATATATATATATATATATACATACACATACACAATATATTCTAGAGATTAAATTATCGCTACACAAAACAGCCACAGTTGAAAGTTAAAAATATTTAAAAACACAAGATAATACTTTTTACTATACAGTGCTAGTCAAGAGTTCAGAGAAATGTTTAAAGTAATACAGTAGAAAAGTTCTGACATCAAAGAAAAACAAACTAGTCTAATCTTCCTATTTCCTAGCTATATCTAATAGAAAACACAGTTCTAAAATAAACTTGCATATAGAACACAGACAGTACTGGTGGTGGTGGTGTATGTTCTCAAGACAAATGCTCAAATGCTGTCATTCTTTCTGTCCTTATTGGTAATGCAGTACCACTGATTCATTTCAGATTACATTTCTTTCTGGTTCCCAGGCTAACCAAAATTCAGAGGTTATTAGCCCTTTTGATTTTGGAGCTGGTCAGCAAGCTAGAGCAATAAAATAAATTATACATGTAAATTCTAGCCATTAACTATGGCCTCAAAACAATAGGCAGAATGCCTCCCTCTAGACATCTCTGCTCCGAGTTTTAGATCAAAGAATTTCACAATGCTTGTCAGCTTTCTTACAGCAGAATGCACTGTTACAGTTTTTGCAGTTCAACATCCAATACAGTCTTTTCACATTTAAGAGAACAAGCCTGTGGCTTATATTAATATTTACAAATGACAGAATTATCTGCAAAATTCTGTCTGGCTAGGCTGGCAGCCTTCACCTATCATAATAATGGTTTAAGGGTGTCTTAAAGGTTTCACTGCACTCAGTCTGCCGCCAGCAGCATAGTGTTTCCTTCTATATGAACTACCATGCAAGTCACCATTTGGTAGTAATTGCTTTGTGGGGCCTGTCCAAAAATGCTTTGACCCTCAGTGGGGTTGCTTGTCTGTCATGCTACCCTCCACGTGTAATTAACTTTTTCTTTTTTTTTTGAGAGATGGAGGAAACACTATTCCCAGCACTAATGGAACTCTCTCGCCACTAGCATACAAAACGCGTATTCCAAAGCCTCCTTTAAAAAACCTCATTAGGCAACATCTCAAACAAAGTTGGCAGTGCCATGATTGCTCCCCAGGCTAGTGAAAGTGGGTAAAGGTGCACATACTAAACCTAGAGTACTTGATAATAGTTTTCACTCTTACTCACATACACTGGCTAATGTACAATGTATGTACTGTACCTGTGTACTATGTATGTATTCTGCCTATGTTTCAAATTTCAGCTGTACACCACAGATCTATTAATTACCTTTATTTTTAAATTAATATTTTCTTGTTTCTTCTGTTCACTGTAACTGTTGATGTGCTGCATACCACTGTACAAACATGTCTATTGCAATTTGTGTATATACTGATGATGTCTAAATATCTAAATGTATCTGTAATTTTTCTATGTGGAGCTTTTCTCCCCAGGCCTCTGCTGAAAAAAGGCCTTTTCGGCTCAGACAACCCCGGTTAACAAATGTAAAATAAAATAAATAAATACATAGTGTATGCCTTGCCAACTGTAACAGTGACTTTCTTAGAAAACAACACCTGGAAATTTCCAATGACACATGCCATAGTCCATTTCTTTGAAGGGCACTCTGAGAACAAGGACACTGCTTCATCTTGGCTGATGCCATCTGGCTCCTCATCGGCTTATGAGCAAAGCTACTAAATGTAACCATTGCTGATGATTGCATGAGGTATTAACATTAAAGTATCACACTTGGACATTAAGGTACAGCGTATCATCAGCTCAAGCATTTCACTATTCCCCTTCACTCTCTGCCATGCATTATAGGGCATTTTCTGTTCTTAGCGTTAAAATCTAGAATTCACTTCCATACTAAAGATCACTGGCCACCTTATCCTCATGTGAACATTTGTGATGAACTTCTGTATGCAGAATGTGTAGCAAAATTATGGAACTTGACATAAATTCTCTCTGTATCTATTTACTTTGTAGTTTAATTGGGTTGGTGGGCTGGTCTTATGACACTTCACCCATTATTCTGGCACAGAGACTGCTGCAACAAGAAACCGCATGACAGTGTTGTTTACATTGCTGATTGTAGTAATTAGAATTTACACGGAATTAACTGAGCCAGTTACATAACCACGCAGCATGGCAGAGTTATCTACACTAGAATCTTAGTACGCAGCACAGTTACTGAGATACAGTAGAATTGCAGTCACTCATTACAGTGTTAGAACATCAGAACATGTAAATATTTAGATAAATTATATGTGAGATAAATGAATTGAGAGAATATATTTACATATTCCCTTGTTTATCTGTATATTCTACAGTGGGGTGATATTTGTTAGCGCTGTTGTTAAGTGATATTTATTGGATTCATATCCTGTATTAACTGTAGAATATCTGTCCTATGTCACTGAAGTCACTAGACCCCTATCTCCTTCGAGGTACAAAATGTTTCTAAGTTCAGAGCACCGAGTTAGTTTTCTTAGTAAAGTAAGTTATCTATCTTTGCAGAAGCATCATGTGACTGCAAAATGTTACTTAACCATGTTCAGTTATTGCTGTATTAAAGCCAGATGAGTCAGATGTTCTGGGAGTGTAATGAATTGGCAGCATTTAAATATTCCCTGCAGACTGCTCTGACAGAGATACTGGGTGAGCAAATTGGTGTAACTAAGGGCTTTTTTTTTTTTTTTTTAGTTATGAATGATACAGAATCAGAATTGTCTAGACACAGTAAGGCCTTGCTGAGTCTAATTATGACGGCTGCCAAAAAAAGCAATTACCAGAAAATGGAAATCAAAGTCTAAACCAGCTTTAATAGAAGTAGTGAATATAGTAACAGAGATAAAACAATTGGAACTGGAATATTTGGAAAAAGGTAGGAGTAAATTATTTAGAAAAAAAATGGGAATTGTGGGAACAATACATGCAGAAGAGGAATGAGATTTAAAAGAAGGCAGTATTTGAATGAGCTATGTAATGTTAGTGATGTATAATGTTTGCAACTAAAATTTTCAGTATGGTTTGTTTTCATTTATATAAATGCATGATTACCAATGTCATACATGATGATTTAATAAAGATGTTTCTTGTTTAAAAAAAAATAACTTTAATTGTATCACAGTTTTTCTGAAACTTGGTTTTGACTGAAAGTGTGCCCAGGTGGTATCTAAAAATAAGTAAACAAACAAATTAAACAAGCTCTGCATGATGCTGGCATGAAACAAAGCTATTCTCTAGGTTTCAGATATTTTGCTTGTGTAAGTTGCACTTATCCGTAACAGTAGATGTTTGAATTCTTCACTGCTGCAGTAGCCTATGGGTTGTAACCATACAGCACCCATCCAGCTTCCCAAAGCTCTAAACCCCTCCCACACAGTCACTGTAGTTTCTGTAGGCTAGTGACTTTTGGAGAGAAGTATGAATGTAGCCAGTGACTTAAAAAATCTTCAGGACATTCACTTTTTTTCTATTTTAGCGCAGGGAACTAATCCTGAAACAACTACAAGTATTGAAACCAGTAAAAGACTAACAACAGTCTCAACAACAAAAGTTGTAATCCACAACAGCAGTTCTGTACATAAAGGGGTGGGGTTGAGTGGTTGCAGCTACTGCAGTACTGAAACATTTGAACATGTCCTGTTATGGGTTCTGTCTGTGCTTATCATTCTCACTGCTGTGAAGGCCCATGAGTAGATTGCCAAAGCTTACCCAGCTTGGGAGGAGGAAGGGTAAACGTCTAGAATGCCCTACAGAATAATCCTTCAAAAGCTTGCTCTGGACCTACAGACGGAATTCAGCTTGTCACCCTTTTGAAAGTATGGATGTAAGACCAAGAAACCTCCTCTAGAATGCTTCTAGAGTCCACTCCTTTCCAATATGCCATCAGAGAAGCTAAGGTCCTGCCCGAAATGGTTTTGTCATGGTGAGAGTAACAAAATACAATAGCAAAGGATAACTGTCTAGAGATAGTTTGTTTAGACATTGGTTGACCTTTCTTTGCCCCTGTATAGCTGTTCAGCTTTCCTGAAGGACTTGGTTCTGCCAAGGTAATACCTGAGTTGCCTGTGCACATTCAGGGTATGAAGAATCTGTTCCCCATTGTTTTCTTTCTCTGGATTGAAAAAGAAAAAAAAAATTAGGGAGCTTGATGGCGTGATTCAAGGTGAACTTGAGACAGCCTTAGGCTTGAATGGGGGTTAGTCCACAGTATTACCCTGTCTCTGTGGAAAACCATTTAGGGTACTCCATCCTGAGAACTTGCAACTCAGATACTTGCCTTGCAGATGTCCGTGCAACAAGTAAACCGTTTTCCAAGTAATGAACCTCAGTTCAGCCAAAGGGGAAGGTTCAAAAGGTGACAATGTGAATTTCTCCAATACAAAATCAAGATCCCAGGATGGAGGTATTTATTTGCGAGGGGGGGGGGGTCTCCTGTGTGTAATCACCTTTCATAAACTACTTGACTACAAAGAGAGAAGAAAGAGGGGATCCATGGGCAGACGAGCTGAAGCAGCCACTAGATGCATTTTGATAGAAGCATATGGAAGGCCATGTGATAGTAACTCTCACAAATATTTAAACACTGGGTGCAAACTCCCTGCAGGGACCCTGGTTATTGGCTAGGCACCAACTAGAAAATCTTTCATCTGCCAACATATGAAGTTCTAGATTTAGGCTTTTTCCTCCTTTAGTAGTTGCCGCATGTCGCCTTGAAAAAAGTGCCTAAAATCTTATCAAAACTGAAACATTCAGGCAGTCAGTTGTAGTTGCTGGATGTTTGGGTGTCTCAAACGCCCTTTGTCCTGCATAAGTAGATCTAGCGTGTGAGGAAGTTATTAGTAATTGCTTTTGGCAAATTCTGTAAGTAGGGAGTCACCATAATGATTTTTCTGCATCTTCTGAGGTAACTTGAAAATCGGTGGAAAAAATAGAAAAGCATATAGGATCATCCCTGACCAGGGGAATGAGAGAGCATTGTTCTCCAAGCTTGTTTACAGGAATGAAGCAACCAAGTCTACTTGAGGTGTTCCCCTGATCTGGATCAATTCCCGTAGGAGTAATTGTAGCAGGATCAGCTGTAAAAATCAGAATACAGAAATGGATTTACATGAGAAACTGTGCAATTTATCTATTTTTATAGGAACTGATGGGAGGACAACCATAAGTATTACAAGAAGCTGTTAATGCATCCTCCAAATCGGGCAAAGCAGGGGAATGGGTGCAGAAGTAGGGATTTCATACTCTGGGGAGGATCTGTCTGTCTGTTCCTAAGCTGATGTTTCCATCAGTCTGGAAGTAGTCTCCGAAAAGGAGAAAGTTTCCATTGGGATCACTTCTGGCTCACTACCTATAACTGAACAACATAATCCTGAGATGAGTAAACTGTCGGTCTCTGTCAGCGTCAAATTCATCAGAACATTCACCCCCTTCCTTGCAGAGGGGAGCAGTAATACTAGAAGATGGTATACAACACTGGAGTTGACTGAACTGTAATGAAGTTCTGGTTATGGTAATATCATTTCTACAGACAAGAATCATTTCTTTATTTTCAGTATGGTTAACTTTCTGTTTCCTTTCCCTAGGTATGTCCCTAAGGGGTGAATGTGTAGGAAACGGCATATCATGCCGAACAGTCTGTTTACCTGGACACTGACACCTCGAAGAACCTCTTATAGTATCTCCCTACTGAAATTGCATGGTTCTCCCTTGCCCAAGCAGGACACTGGAACAGTTGTAGAGGACATGTCTGACCCCTGATCAACCGTGGCTGGCAAGGATACGCCAGAGGGATTCAAGGAAATAGATAGGTGATGTGAAAAAACGTCAGTGACCACTGCAAAGTCTGTCACGGTCAACTGAGGCACAGTATTAGTTTGCATGGGAAACATGGACTCTTGTTTCAGTTGTTTTTTCTTATTAGATGCATTAGGAGAAGGACCAGCAGGACCAGAGTAAGCATTTATGCTGTAGCTGGGGAAGAAGCTGGTAAGGTATACTCGGGTTATCTGCCTGCAGTTAGCCTCAGTCGGCCCGAATACCAGAGGCTTAGTATTTCTGCATCGGTTGCTGTCGCTCCAGGACTGATGTCAGGTCGTCAGGGGTATAAAAACAGGCAGCCGATGCCATTATATCAGTCTTTCGTGCCGAGGAGCCTGTAGCAGAAGCAGTTCGCACTAGTGCCTGTCGGCCGCTACCTGAGTTTTTACGTTTACAAATTGAATCATCCTGAAGTCTTTTAAAGCTAAGTACCCCATTGGGGATCCTTTTTTCTTGCTCTAACCGATGTCAGAAAAAGTTAAGTTGTCTTGCCTGTGTAAAGCAAATCCCACATCGAGATTTTCATTCTTACTGCATCACCTGTTTAGGCCCAGACCACGACGTACCTCGCTGTTGTTTTGTGCCTTGTTCAACTCTCGACCCATCCTTCATTGGGCCCTTTTTGTCACTAAATACTTTTGTTCTCTATCTCCATATTCCGAAATGGCTTCGATAAGCTGTCTGACTACCGATATTCTGCAAAAACGTAAGGATAAAGACAGAATACATAGGTCCAAAGCTGCCAACGACACTTCCGTTAAGCTAGTTGCCAGTCCGCTGGTGCTCAGTGAGGCGCTTTTGCAGCCCCTGATGCCCCCTTCAGTGGATTTGCAGGCCTTCTACCAAGACCCGTTCGGAGTCTGGTATGCCGCTAGTCTTCTTCGACTATGGAACCTATGGATGTCTCTACCTTGGATGGGTCCGGAGCTGCTGAGCAGACACCGGCTTCTAAGGAAAAACTTTGCATTACCGATGTTCGACACAAACCGACTTCTTTCGCATCTTCAGTTCTGTCTAAAATACAGAGTTTCTAAGGCCAAGAGGTATGCGCTATGCCTAGAAAACCAAAGACCCAAGCGTATGCACCTGCTCCCTTGCCACAGCATCAAATGCTTAAAATGGCAGAAGACCTTATTATGCTGATTAGGGGAAGCCAGCCTTCCCCTGCTAAGAGGAAAAGAGACCAGTCCCCAGCAGCCTCAACAGACCAAGAGTCCGATGACTCTGATGCATCCGATTACGAAGACATGCCTTTATCTGCTTATGAGGATTCAGATGCAGAGGAATCCATTCCCTCTGCCTCTCCTCCAGAGGACTTTTCTTTTGGTGAAACCCTACATACTTTGAGAGCATTTCCATTGGGAATGCCAAGACTATCCTCAATCTAAAAAGAGACTCAGAGAATTTCTAGATGTGCCACAACATAGGCCTTTAGTAATACACCCAGTCCTGGATGTTGTGGATGATGTCTTTATGGAATCCAGTTTAACTACTGATACTTTACCCCCTGTTTCTAGGAAACCAGACGGATCCTACGGAGTACTGACTCTCTCAAATTCCTTTTCAAAAATCCTACTGTTGACCCAGAGGTCATCTCCCAGGGGCCTAAAGGTATCAAAGCAAATACAGCTAAGAATCCCACCCCTTCGGTCAGGGATTCCAGAGCTTTGGACAGATGGGGTAAGAAAGTATATACCTCTGCAACTCTCGCCATTGTGCTTTGAATTGTCAATTTCACATGCTGAAGTACCAACAATATGTTATGGAACTTACTAAGCAAAAAATAACTACCTTTACAGACTGCAGAAAATAAAGAATTGCAAGAGCTTATGCATTCTGTGAGCCGAGCTAGCAAGCATACATTGCAGTGTGGCTTTGACACCCTAGAAGCATCTTGCAGGGCAGCAGTCACTGGTTCTGTACTGAGAAGGCATGCCTGGCTTAAGGAGCAGACCTTGCCAGACCATGTCAAATTTTTATTTATTTATTTATTTACAGTTGATTTACCAGGATTGTCCATTGGGCCCGAAGTACCCATTTTCAATGGAGTCCTGGGGAGAAAAGCTCCTGAATAAAGATACAAAAGATTACAGAAGTTTACACATTAACACATTCAGTCAAATTAATACAAATTGACAAAAACAGTGGTAAAAAACTTTAACAGTGGTTGACAAAATAGAGAAATGTGTGTTCAAGACAAAGGAACAGGTGATTACAAGCAAAGAATATTTGGTTATGCTATATAAGACTAGCATTGCATTGTTGTAGAAAAATATGTAGTATTTAGAATGGAATACTAGAGTTTAAGAATTATTAGGGTGTTATTGCTTTAGCTAATTTATAATTTCTGGTATATATGATGTGGTGCCTGTAGGAAGCAGGTTAGACTAGGAGGGATGAGAGCAGGAGCATTCCCAGGAAGATGTTAAGTGTGTGTGTAGAGATTTTTTAAAAGCTGGAAGGTTAGCAGTGGTACGAATGGAGGTGGGAAGGGAGTTCCAATTGCGTGCCAGGGAAAAGGACAGCAGATTTTTCCCTGGCGAGTGAAGAGGTTTGTACAGTTCTGTCAGATTTTGGTTATTAGATCTTAGGGCTCTTTGTGGCATGTGCATTTTAAAGGTGGAGCTGAGTGAGGGACAGAGGGATGGATGGAATATGAGTTTGTGGGCAAAGCAGAGCTGAGTAAAGGTGAGATAGTTAGGAAGCTCAAGCCAGTTTAGTTTGTGGAGAGATAGACAGTGGTGGTTAGATGCTTTGTGGCCAGTGGCAAATTTGGCAATTTTATTATAACATGAGGACAGTTTTGTTTTAAGGGATGATTGAAGGTTTGTTAGAAGAGGAGCCCCATATAGAAGTGAAGGAATGAGGAATGTTGTAGCAAGAGTATGTTTAGTAGATGTGGAGAGGAATTTATTATGTCGATAAAGCATGACAAGTGTATAATGTTTTTTTTTATGTTTAGTAGTAGGTGGCTATTGAATTTGAGCTGGTCATCTATCAGGACCCCTAACAGTTTGCTTTCAGATACTAGTTCAAGAGGGGTGTTGTTTTGGCTGATGATAGAGAGTAGATTTTTGTTAAGTGTTGTGTTTTTAAAGGGGGTGAATACCATAAGCTTGGTTTTAGATGCATTGAGTGCTAGATGATTGTTTTTCATCTATTGATGTCCTTCAAGAATGCAACTGCAGTCCTGACGTATGGGTTGTCCTGCCTCAGGCAGCCCTTCGGTCGGCCAGATTCCAAAGTCTGGGTCCGGCGTTGGCCGATGTCGCCTCCTCCCCGACGTCAGAGCGGCTGGAGTATAAAGGCATCAGCCGACGCCATCTTCAGTCTTTCTTGCCGCGCGGTGCCCGAAGCAGAAGCAGTTCGCAAGTGCCGGTCGGTCAGCCCCTGTGTTTCAGTACCAAAGTCATCTTAAAGCTAAGTACCCCATTGGGGAACATTTTTTCTTGCCTCAGCCGATGTCAGAACAAATTGAGAAAGTTAATAATTGTTTGTCTTGTGGTAAACAAATACCTCATAAGGACTTCCATTCTTACTGCCTCCCTTGCCTGGGCCCAGACCACGACGTCTCGGCCTGTGCTGCCTATGCTTGCTTTAATAAGCGCACTCTCAGGCGCCGGGCAGAGTTTGCCGAAGACTTTTTTGGCGAATCCTACGCTTACAACATGCCGTCGGAACAACCGACAGCACAAACTACCAAAAAACGAAGGACCGGGACCGACATCCTCAGCCCGCGTCTTCCACAGATATCACGCCTAAGCCCTCCGCGAGTGCTTCGGTCCCTTCGGAAGCGGTAATTCAACCGCTCCAGGCCGACGACACCGCGTTAACTCTTCCCTCGGTCTCGGAGACTACACCGGCTCCGGTTGTTTTCCTCTGGAAACCGAAGTTCTGGATCTACCCGACACCATCCCAGTAGACAAAGTTACCCCTGCACATGGGGCAGCTAGGCCTCCTGTATCCATGTCAATCAAGGCCTTTGCACGTGCTAAGGCCGCCAGCCAGGCCAAGGCCCATCCTAAACCTACTTATCAGGCCCCTTCTTCTGACAAACAAATCATGTCTCTGGCTGCAGATCTAATCTCTCTTATCAGGGGGTCTCAGCCTCACCCAGACAGAGGTTCTCAGCCGCCTTCAGAAAAAAGGCCTAGAACTGAGCAGGCTGACAACCTCTCTTCAGATAAAGCCTCTGGGGATTCAGAGCATTCAGACACCCAAGAAGAATCCTTCCAGGCCTATGAGGACTCTGATGCTGAGGAATCTATTCCCTCTGCCTCTCCTCCAGAGGATTTTTCTTTCAGTGAAGTCCTCCACTCCATGAGGGAACATTTTAAGTGGCAGGGTCAGGAATTTTCTGATTCTAGGAAAAGGCTACGTACCTTCCTTAAGTTACCCCAGCACAGACCTTTAGCTATCCCTCCAGTTTTGGATGTCCTGGATGATGTTTTCTCCGACTCCAGTGCTTCCCCTGATTCTCTCCCTCCTGCTCCTGTCAAGCCAGACCGATATTACAGGGTCCCTGAAACTCATAAGCATCTCTTTAAGGTCCACTCTGTGGATCTAGAAACTATTTCACAGGGCCCCAAAGTGGTGGCTACCTCCTCAGCCAAGAATCCACTGCCAGCTGACAGGGAAGCAAGGTCCCTGGAGAGATGGGGCAAAAAAGTTTATACCTCTTCCACCCTTGCCATGAGGTCACTTAACTGCCTATTTCATATGTTTCAGTACCAGGATTATTTACTGGATGATTTGCAGAAAAAGATAGCTTCTCCTGAGCCTATAGATAGAAAGGCATTGCAGGATTTGGTGCATAACACTCAGCAGGTTAATAATCATTTTCTACAGTGTGGTTATGATGCTTTGGAGGCTTCATGTAGGGCAGCTATGACAGGGGCTGTTATCCGTAGACATGCTTGGTTGAAAGAACAGCCACTGCCAGATCATGTTAAAGTAAAGCTCCTGGACGCACCTCTGGATAAACAGAAGCTTTTTGGTGCTAATGCTCAGGATGTGTTGAAATCTATTGAGGAAAAGGCAAAATCAGTACAGACAGTAAAGGATTTCCTCCAGGTTCAGCCACCAAGGTTCAGCAGGAACTGGCCTTCAAAGAATTGGTCCTTTCCAGACTTTGACAAGTTTCAAAGGGGAAAGAGCAGGCGTGCACGAGGTAGAGGGCAACACCGAGGCTCCTACAGGGGACGCCAGTGGCAACCACAAAATCAGAGAAGTGGCACAGGTAGTTCACCTGCACCACAGGGACAATCACAATGACTTACCTTTCACTCCGTCTACCAAGGCTCAAACAGAAGCACCTCTAGGCGGAAAATTATCTCTATTCTCAAAAAACTGGCACATTATAACAAAAGACAATTGGATTATGGACATAATAGACAGAGGTTACAGGTTCCACTTCCATACCTTACCAACAGGACAAGGCATGCCAAACCTGTCACAAAATCAAAGGGCAGAGGCACTCATAGAAGTCTCAAAGCTGTTACAAGTAAAAGCAATAGAGAGGGTGCCTCCTCAGAAACAAGGCCAGGGATTTTATTCAAGACTGTTCCTTGTTCCAAGAAAAGAAAAACAATGGAGGCCTATATTGGACTTGTCCGTTCTAAATACTTTTCTCATGGTGCCAAAATTCAAGATGCTGACGTTACAGCAACTTCTTCCCATGCTGGGCAAGGGGTCTTGGCTGGTTACTCTGGACCTCAAGGAGGCATACCTGCATGTCCCTATCAGACACAGTTGCAGAAGATACCTCAGATTTCTTGCAGGAACAGAGCACTATCAATTCTCAGCATTGCCGTTTGGCTTATCTACTGCGCCCAGAGTATTCACGAAATGCCTGGCATCAGTAGCGGTACATTGCAGACTCCGGGGGATTCAAATATACCCTTACCTGGACGACTGCCTAATACAAGCAGACAGCAAACAAACCTTGATAAAACACTTGCATTACGTCATTCAATTGCTGCAGGCTTTGGGATACACAGTCAACATTCAAAAATCAAGCTTACTGCCATCCCAAGAGATTATTTTTCTAGGAGCAAAACTGGACACACAGCTACAAATGGCTTTTTCTCACAGAGGAGAAACAAGAGCATTTAACACCCTACTTCAAAGGCCTAGCAAAATTAACCCACCTGACCGCAAGGAAGACCCTGCAGGCTCTAGGGTTCATGGCATCTTGCATTCTTTTACTCCCTCTGGCAAGACTACACATGAGAAAGCTGCAATGGTACCTAAAAAGCTTGTGGTCGCAACACAGCCACAGCCTAGAGGACATAATACCACTTATACCATGCCTGCAAAGGGAATTTTTATGGTGGGCTCAAGCAAGTCACTTGAACGAGGGCATGCTTTTCAACAAACCTCCAACAAGTCAAACTATTGCAACAGATGCCTCAGACCATGGATGGGGGGCGCACATGGACGGCAGATGCATTCAAGGACAATGGACTCCCATGGAGATGCAGCAGCACATAAATCAAAAAGATATGCTGGCAGTGATGCATGCAATAGAAGCCTTTGGAAAATCTCTTCAGCAAGGTCATCTGCTAATAAGGACAGACAACACCACTGTCATGTGGTACATAAACAAAGGGGGCACTCATTCCTACCCCCTCTGCAGACTAACAATGATTCTTTGGGAGAAGTCCCTGAAACTGAACATCTACTTGCAATCCCAGTTTGTTCCGGGCAAGGACAATATACTGGCAGACAGATTGAGCAGAGATTTCTTGGATCCACACGAATGGATGCTACACCCGCGCATTTTCTCACAAATAGCAGCTGCATGGGGAAGACCAGACATAGACCTCTTTGCATCTCATCTCAATCACCACCTGGAAAGGTTCTGCACAAGGATACACCATCCTCTAGCTTGGAAAACGGATGCTCTTTCCTTCAGCTGGAGTGCTCTAACAGTTTATGCATTCCCTCCTCTACCTTTGATCACCAAGGTGTTACTGAAGATCAAGCAGAACAACCAAGAGGAATCTTGATAGCTCCAGACTGGCCAAGGCAACACTGGTATCCACTACTACTGAGCATAACTCACACCAAACCGTGGCCCTTGCCTCAATGGCCTCTGCTCCTGACTCAACACAGTTACAAGACTGTTCATCAGAACCTGCAAACCTTAAAGCTGACAGCTTGGAGAGTTCCATGACTCAGACCCATGACTCCCTCTCCGAAAAAGTTCAGGAAATTTTGCTGGAGGCACGCAGACCTTCCACCAGAAAAACCTATTCGGCAGAATGGAAGAGATTCACCATCTGGAATGTCAACAAGAGCCAGGATCCATCACGGATGAACATACCTCAGATATTAGAATACTTGGCAGAAATGTTTCACAGTGGCCTTTCATATTCTTCCATCAAAATCCACGCTTCAGCTATCTCAGCACATTACAACTGTGATCCACCTGTGTTTTCGCATCCCTTGCCAAGACAGTTCCTAAGAGGCATAAAGAATATCAAACCTCCAAGGAAGCTACCAATTCCTGCATGGGACCTCAATTACATCTTGGAAAAATTAACTCTTCCTCCTTTTGAATCAGCAGCATCTTCAGAAATGCAATTTCTCTCTTGGAAAACGGTTTTCCTGTTGGCAGTCACCTCAGCAAGAAGAGTCTCGGAGATACAGGCCCTCATGGCAGTCCCTCCTTTTCTCATCTTTCATCAGGACAGAGTTTCCCTTAGGACCAATCCTTCATTCATGCCTAAGGTGATATCCAGAGTGTCTCTAAACCAGGCAATTCACCTGCCAACTTTCTTTCCTAACCCTCAAAATAAAGGGGAAAAGCTACTGCATACTTTAGACATTCACAGACAACTACGCTACTACTTGGACAGAACAAAGTCTACCAGGAAGTCTGACCAACTGTTTATAGCCTATGTTGCTGGAGTGCAAGGAAAAGCAGTCACCAAACAAACTATCTCAAAATGGATTGGACACTGCATCAGATTCTGTTACTCCTTTCATGGAAAACCAGCTAATATTAGACCACACTCCACCAGAGCTATGGCCACATCCACAGCCTTTCTAAGAGGAGTGGCTACAAAAGATATTCTAGAGGCTGCTACATGGAGCTCCGTGCATACATTTACCAAACACTACAACCTGCCATTATACTCCAGATCCCGAGCAGGCTTTGCTTCGGCAGTCCTGCAGGGCCTTCTAGCTACACCATCTCTTGTTTAGTCCTACCACCCCCAGCCTGGCTATGGTATTCAACCCATATGTCAGGACTGCAGTTGCATTCTTGAAGGACATAGTACAGTTTTGTACCTACCATAAATGTAGATATCCGATAGATATGCAACTGCAGTCAGGTTTTCCCTCCCTCCTACCCCTCTGTTTTTCCCCTGTTTGGTCCTATCAGCTGGGGATATATATTATGGTGCATCTGTTTATTACTGTTGTGCATGTTTGATTTTATCTGTGTATCCATTCACAAAATTTAGCCTTCCTTGGAGGGCACCTGGCATCTGGGGCAAGAAACACTGAAGAAGATGGCGTCGGCTGATGCCTTTATACTCCAGCCGCTCTGACGTTGGGGAGGAGGCGACATCGGCCGATGCCGGACCCAGACTTTGGAATCTGGCCGACCGAAGGGCTGCCTGAGGCAGGACAACCCATATGTTAGGACTGCAGTTGCATATCTATCGGACATCTACATTTATGGTAGGTACAAAACTGTACTTTCTGTGGTAGAGAAGGCCTCTTGGGTTAATTTTAAGAGTGGGAATGGATGTGACTGTGCAGATGATTGTAGAGTCATCTGCATATTGAATAAATCAAAGTTACTAGACGCTCCTTTGAACAAAGACAGTCTGTTTGGCACCAAAGCAGAAGAGGTTCTTAAATGAAAAAGCTAAATCTATGCAGACAGTCAAAGAATATTTGCAAGTACAGCCTCCTAGATTCAGTAGGCATTGCTCATCGAAACATTGGTCCTGTCCCGTCCTCTCAAGACCATCTCAAACTAGACCCAGGGGAAACAGACCCCCCAGATTACAGTCTCAGGGTATGCATAGATCTAAGCAATGTAGTGCCTCCACCTCTAAAGCAGGGAGTGCTAAGCCACCTCCTTATGGAAATAATTCCTAATGACTTCTCTACTGCACTCCCCACCTTTGCCCAACTGCTTATGCCCCCTAAGAGGAAAACTTGCCCTTCACGCAAAAAACTGGATTCCATTACCAAAGACTGATGGGTCCTCAACATTGTATCCCAGGGGCGCAGATTCTAATTCCATTCACTGCCAATCCCAACAGGGTTCCCAGACCTCCCTCCAATCTAATGGGCAGAGGCACAAAACCAAGTTCAATCCCTGCTATCTATAAGGGCTATTCATCCTGTTCCTGCGGAACAGATAGGTCAAGGATTCTATTCCAGACTTTTCCTGCTACCCAGAAAGGAGGGCACTTGGCACCCAATCCTAGATCTTTCAATTCTTAATACCTTCCTGGTGGTACCAAAATTCAAAAGGCTCACCCTGCAGCAGCTTCTACCTATGCTAGCCAAAGATGCCTGGTTAGCCACCCTAGACTTAAAAGAAGCCTATCTGCATATCCCTATAAGGGAGTCATGCAGGGAAATGCCTATGCTTCAGGGCAGGATCTATGCATGATCAGTTCTCTGCACTTCCTTTTGGCTTATCCACTGCTCCCAGAGTATTCACAAAAGGCCTGGCCCCAGCCATTGCTTACTGCAGACAGAGAAATAGTCAAATTTACCCGTACTTGGATGACTGCCTGATTCAGGCAGACAGTCAGGAATTGCTTTTGCAGCACCCGATATTTCTAAAAAACCTTCTAACCCCCTGGGATACACCAACGAAAAGAAATCAAAACTAGTCCCCAGTCAAAAGATTGTATTCCTGGGAGCAAGCTTGGACACAGCATCCCAGATGGCATACCTCACTCCAGAAAAACAAGCCTATCTGACAGACTGTTTTACTCTAATGGCCACCAGAACCCAGCTATCTGCAAGGAAAATCCTGCAGGCCCTAGGGTTCATGGCCTCATGCATCCTACTAATTCCATATGCCAGACTGCATATGAGGAAACTTCAATATTACTTAAGTCTTTGTTGGCAACATTCTCAAGACCTGAAAACCGTCATTCCTATTGTATTACCCTGTCTAAGGACAGAGTTTCTTTGGTGGGCAGCAGCATGCAACCACAACAAGGGACTGCCCTTTACTCCACCCCACGCCATCCAGACCCTAACCACAGATGCATCAGACTATGCCTGGGAGTGCACACCCTAACCACAGATGCATCAGACTATGCCTGGGGGGCACACATGAACGGCAAGTGCATTCAGGGCCACTGGAACCCAAGTCAAATTCATCTGCACATCAACCAAAAAGAGATGCTAGCTGTGCAGCGCGATCTGACAGCTTGCAGATCCCTACTCTCCCCAGGATACCTGCTAATAAAAACAGACAACACCGCAGTGATGTGGTATATCAACAAGCAGGGGGGAGCCCACTCTTACCCACTCTGCAGTCTAGCCATGGCCCTGTGAAACACTGCTTTAGACATGCAAGTTGATCTGCAAGCTCAATTCCTGCCAGGCAAATAAAACTCGCTGGCAGATGACTTAAGCAGAAATCTTCTAGACCCACACAAGTGGTAGTTAGAGCCCAGCACCTTCAACCTTCTGATTCAGAAATGGGGGACCCCAGAGGTGAATCTCTTTGCCTCCCCCTGCAGTCACCAGCTCAGTAAATTCTGCACCAGGACATCTCACAGCAGGGCCTGGAAAGTGGATGCCTATTCTTCCAGTGGGTAAACCTCTCTATGTCTTTCCCCCTCTGCCCCTTATACCGAGAGTATTGCTCAAGATAAGACAGGACAGACCAAGGACAATTCTCATTGCTCCCGGACTGGCCACGCCAGCACTTGTACCCACTTCGGCGCAGCCTGTCACCGGTGCCATCCTGGCACCTACAGCAGACCCCAACCCTGCTCTCTCAGCAGGGGGGACAGATCTTGCATCCACAACTGTAAACCCTAAATCTTGCAGCCTGGCTTATTCCTTGAAATCTCCCCCAGGAACCAGCCTAAGCAAGCAGGTGCTGGACGTCATTCCTGAGGCCAGAAGAGCCAGTACAAGGAAATCCTATGTTGATAAGTGGAAAATATACTGCTCCTGGATTCTGTCTAAAGGAGAGGACATAACTCTGCCTTCCTTGCCTCTAATCCTGGATTACTTAGCAGATCTACTCCACAGAGGCTTATCCTTCTCCTCCATTAAGATCCATGCCTCTGCCATTTCGGCTCATTACAACACTGAGCCAGCTCTCTTCTCTCACCCTCTTATCAAACAGTTCCTGAGAGGGGCAACCAACTTAAGAGCACCCACCCCTGCTTGGGACCTTAACTTTGTACTGGAAAAGCTCACGCTACCCCCCTTTGAGCCTGCAGCATCAGTAGAGTTAAAATTCCTCTCTTGGAAAACAGCCTTACTTCTGGCCATCACTTCAGCTGGAAGAGTGACAAGCACTTGATGGCTGTGGAACCCTTCATTATTTTCCATGTTTACAGGGTGTCCCTAAGGACTAACACTTCCTTTATGCCTAAAGTGGTGTACGGTGTGGCTATCAACCAATTTATCCATTTGCTAACCTTCTTCCCTAATCCTCAAAATAAAGGGGAAAGGATCCTGCACTCCTTGGACATGCACAGACAGCTCAGATTCTACTTGGATAGGACTAAGCTCTTCAGGAAATCTAACCAGTTACTAGTCAGCTTTGCACCAGGGGCAGAGAGAGGGCAAGGCCATTTCTAAGTAAACAATTTCTAAGTGAATAGCACACTGCGTCCATTTCTGCTACAAGCACCATGGGAAACCAACCCCTCGGGGTCGGAATACGTTCCACTAGGGCAACTTCTACCTCTACAGCATTCCTCATTCCTCAGGGGAGTCCCTACCAGAGACATCCTGGAACCTGCTGCCTGGAGTTCTGTACATACCTTCACCAAGCATTACCACCTGCCTATCTTTTCCAATTCCAGGGCAGGTATTGCAACAGCAGTCCTGCAAGGCATACTAGCCATCCCCAACACTTCTTGACTGCCTCCACCCTTCCTCAGCTTTGGGAATCTACCAAAGTGTGATGATTGCAACAGTGAAACATGAAGAACATAGTATAGTTGTGTACACTTACCGTAAATGTAGATGTTCGAATGTATTCACTGTTGCAGTCCTGGTTTCCTTCCCTCCAGCCCCCTTGTCTCCTCCCTCTCTTTCTCTCTCTCTCTCTCTCTCTCTCTCTCTCTCCTCTCTCTGTTTAAAACTCGCCCCTTTCAGGGGGTATTGGTATTTACATTTTACTGGGGGTGATGTTCTTCGTGTTTCACTGTTGCAGTCATAACTGTAGGGTGCTCCTGCCAGCAGGCAGCCCGAGGTCGGCCAGAATCCCAAAGTCTGGGTCCGGCGTTGGCTGTATAAGCTAGTACCCTGACGTCAGTACGCTTTGGTACATAGCCCTCAGCCGACGCCATCTTCTCCAGTCTTTCTTGCCGTGCGGTGGAAAGCAGCTCGCAAGTCGTTGGTTGGTGATTTTCGAACAGCGTATTTGGTTGTTGTCAGTCCGAAGTTCTTACTTCTCTTCTCAAAGCTAAGTACCCCGTTGGGGAATCTTTTTCTTGTTCCTCCGATGTCAGAAAAAATTAATAATTGTATAGCGTGTGGGAAACAAATACCTCATAAAGATTTCCACTCTTACTGTCTACCTTGCTTAGGCCCTGACCACGACGTTTCTTGTTGTCGGTTCTGTGCCAGGTTCAACTCTCGTACTATCAAGCGGAGGTACGATTGGGCTTTAAATTATTTTGGCAGACGCTTCAATTATAGAATGTCGTCGGACACTACCGGAGTTCAAAAGAAGCGCAAAGACAAAGACAGGCCTCCGAGGTCCAAACAGGACTCGTTGCAGCTGGAGCCAGCGTCCGGTTTGGCTGTCGTCAGTGAGGCGCTTTTGCAGCCCCTGTCGTCCGCCACTTCTGAACCGATGGCCGATACGGACTCCCATGGGGAGCCATCAAGGCCCATTATTTTAACTGCTGCAGGACCTTCGGACGTCGCTCCTTCAGATGGGTCCGGAACCGCTGTGCAGGTACCGGCTTCTGAGGGGGTTTTCAGGCCTACTCACATCACTAATTTCAAAGGCAAAGGTAAAGACAAAGACTCCTGTTAAGTCTAAAGTTCCAGCTCAAGCTGCTTCTGAATCCACTCCCAGGACACAAAAGCAATTATTGAGGATGGCTGAAGATTTGCTTACAATGATTAGGGGTTCTCACCCCCCTCCTGAGAAAAGGCCTCGACAGGATGTTACTCTGGATTCCTCTGACCAGGCTTCTGTATCTTCTGTTTCTTCCTCAGATCAGGACTATTCCTTTCCCCCTTATGAGGATTCGGATGCTGAGGACTCTTTACCCTCGGCCTCTCCGCCTGAGGATTTTTCTTTTGGGGAAACCTTGCATGAGATGAAGGAACATTTTCATTGGGAAGGACAGGAGTATTCTGCTTCCAAGAAGAGGCTTAGAGAATTTCTTCTTCTTCCTCAGCATAGGCCTTTAGCTATCCCTCCTGTTTTGGACATTGTTGATGATGCTTTTTCTGAGGCTAATTTGAATCCTGATTCCATGCCTCCTGCTCCTTCTAAGCCTGATAGATTTTATAGGGTTCCTGACTCTCATTTATTTTTATTTAAAAACCCTTCTGCAGATCCTGAAACTATTTCTCAGGGCTCTTAAGGCTGCTAAGGTTGCTACTTCTAAAAATCCTATTCCCTCTGAGAAGGATTCTCGGGCTTTAGACCAGGTGGGGAAAAAAGGTATATACTTCTGCTACCCTGTCTGTAAGGGCTTTAAATTGCCAGTTTCATATGTTTAAATATCAGCAATTTCTTTTGTCTGTTTTAAAGCAAAAGCTTGCTTCCCTTCCTGCTTGTGCAGAGGATAAGGAACTTCAGGATGTTTTGCATGCTACTGAACAGGTGAACAAGCATAGCTTACATTGTGGTTTTGATGCTTTGGATGCTTCTTGCAGGGCTGCTGCCTCTGGTACTGTTATTAGGAGACATGCCTGGCTTCGTGAACAAAGTTTACCTGAACAGGTTAAGGCTAAGTTATTAGATGCCCCTGTTCAACATGATGTTCTTTTTGGATCCAAGGCTGAGGAAGTTATTAAGATGGAAGAAAAGGCAAAGTCTATGCAGACTGTAAAGATTTCTTGCAAGTTCAGCCTCCTAGATTTTCCAGGAATTGGCCCTCTAAAAATTGGTCCTTTCCCACGTCTGACAGGCCTCAAAGGGGAAGATATAGGCGCTCCAGAGGTCGTGGTCAAGGCCAGGCCTCTTACAGATCTAGACAATGGACTGCTTCTTCACCTAGAAGGGGAGAAGACAGATCCCAATCTCAAAGAAAGCAAACTCAATGACTCTCTCGGTTGGGCTTCAGGACCCCTTCACCTGGATGCCCCTCTCGGAGGAAAACTGTCTCTTTTTTACAGAAATTGGACTCATTACCCAGGACAGATGGGTATTGGACGTGATTTTAAAAGGTTACAAATTCCACTTTCACACTTTGCCAAGGGCTCACGGTTGGCCAGATCTGCCAAAACATCAATGGTCAGAGGCCTTAACTCAAGTGGATGCTCTTCTGGCCATGAGAGCCATAGAGCCTGTTCCACTCTCGGAAATGGGAAAAGGGTTTTATTCAAGACTGTTTCTGGTTCCCAGAAAACAAAACTCATGGAGACCTATTCTGGACCTTTCTGTGTTAAACACCTTTTTGGAAATTCCAAAATTCAAGATGCTTACTCTGCAGCAGCTAATTCCAATGCTCTCTCAGGACGCCTGGATGGTGACATTGGACTTAAAGGAAGCCTATTTACATATTCCCATCAGGCAGGAACGCAGGAAATTTATCAGGTTCAAGGCAGGCTCGAGGCACTTTCAATTCTCTGTTCTGCCCTTTGGTGAAGACTCTGGGCGCAGTAGATAAACCAAGTGCCTGGCACCAGTAGTGGCTTACTGCAGACTTCAGGGGATCCAGATTTACCCCTATTTGGACGACTGCCTTATTCAGGCAGACAGCAAAGATCTTCTGCTTCAACATCTGGACTTTGTTCAACGTCTTCTCCTCCTACTGGGATTCTCAGTGAACATAAAAAAGTCACATTTGATCCCTTCTCAACAAATGGTATTCTTGGGAGCCCTCTTAAATACAACCTTACAAAGGGCCTTCCTCACTCCAGAAAAACAAACTCAGCTGGCTTCTACTTTCAACACCTTGGCAACTCTATCTCAGCTCACTGCAAGGAAATTCCTGCAGGCTCTGGGCTACATGGCTTCCTGCATTCTGTTGATTCCAAACGCAAGGCTTCACATGAGAAAGCTTCAATGGTACCTGAAAAGTGTATGGTCACAGCATTACCACGATCTGGATATTCTGATTCCTCTGATCCCCTGCCTTCAGAAGGAGTTCCTCTGGTGGTCCAGGGCATGCACTTTAAACGAAGGAAAACCTTTTCGTCTTTCTCAACCTACTCAAATCCTAACCACGGACTCCTCGGATTATGCTTTGGGAGCACACTTTCTAGACAATTGCCAGCAGGGAACCTGGACAAAGGACCATCTTCACTGGCACATCAATCTGAAGGAAATGTTGGCAGTTCAAAATGCCCTTCTAGCCTTCAAGAACCTTTTACAACCAGGGCCTCTGCTAATTCGCACAGACAACACCACGGTCATGTGGTACATCAACAAGCAGGGGGGTTCTCATTCATACCCCCCCTCTGCAGACTAGCTATGGTTTTATGGGACACAGGTCTAAATTTGAATCTGCATCTCCAGGCTCAATTCATTCCAGGGAAACAGAATCTCTTGGCAGACAGTCTGAGCAGAAACATTTCAGATCCTCACGAATGGATGCTAGACACCAACTTATTCAACAGGATTACTGCAGTTTGGGGATGTCCCCAGATAGATCTGTTTGCATCCCATCTCAATCATCAGCTGCCTCGCTTTTGCACCAGGTCCTTCCACAAAACAGCTTGGAGAGTGGATGCCCTGTCCTTCAGCTGGAGAAGCCTTTCAGCATATGCCTTCCTCCTCTTCCTCTACTACCTCGGGTATTACTGAAGATAAAGCAGGACAAGCCCAAGTTCCTCATCTTGATTGCTCCAAATTGGCCTCGACAGTTTTGGTATCCAACTTTAAAGCTCCTGTTCTCGGGCCTCCTTGGATTCTCCCACTGAATCCTTCGCTTTGTCCCAGCATCAGGGTCAGTTACTACATTCCAATCTCAAGACCCTTTGCCTGGCAGCTTGGCTCTTCAAAGGAATTTGATTTCCTCTAGTCTTCCCAAACAAGTTTTGGATGTTCTTTTGGAAGCTAGACGGCCTAGCACTAGGAAGTCCTATGCCTCTAAATGGAAGAGGTTTTGTATTTGGATGCAGGACCGAGGCTCGGATCCTCAGGTTCCTGATCTTTCTTCTATTTTGCTTTACCTTCGGAACTTTTATCTAAAGGACTTTCCTTTTCTTCCATTAAGATTCATGCTTCTGCTATCTCTGCGCATTTCAGTTCTGATCCTCCTGTTTTTTCTCATCCTTTGGTGAAACAGTTCTTGAGAGGGGCTAAAAATTTGCGGCCTCCTAGGACCCCTCCTGTCCCTGCCTGGGATCTTAATTATGTTTTAGAAAAGCTTACTTTGCCTCCTTTTGAGCCTGCTGCATCTTCAGATATTAAGTTTCTATCCTGGAAGACTGTTCTTTTGTTAGCATTGACCTCTGCCAGAAGGGTCTCAGAGTTGCAAGCTCTCATGGCTGTGGAACCATACCTTATTTTCCATCAGGACAGAGTATCCTTGAGGACCAATCCTACTTTCATGCCTAAGGTGATTTTGAAAGTGGCTTTAAATCAGACAATTCACCTTCCTACTTTCTTTCCAAATCCTCAAAATAAAGGGGAAAGGATTTTGCATTCATTGGATGTGCACAGACAGTTACGATTTTACCTGGACA
Source organism: Protopterus annectens (assembly GCF_019279795.1). Lineage (NCBI taxonomy): Eukaryota > Metazoa > Chordata > Ceratodontiformes > Protopteridae > Protopterus > Protopterus annectens. The sequence goes on along the minus strand of NC_056729.1, from coordinate 554,934,282 downwards.
AGACTAAAGATTTCAGAAAGTCTAATCAATTGTTTGTTTCTTTTGCCTCCAGTTCTCTTGGAAAACCTATTTCTAAACAAACTATTTCCAAATGGATTGCTTATGGAATCAGATTTTGTTACACTCATCATGGGAAACAGTTTCCAGGCACCATTAGAAGTCATTCTACTAGAGCAGCTGCCACTTCTACAGCTTTCCTCAGAGGAGTCCCTACCAAGGATATCTTGAAGCTGCCACTTGGAGCTCTGTGCATACTTTTCCAAGCACTACAATCTCCCCTTGTTTTCTAAGTCCAGGGCAGGCTTTGCCTCTGCTGTCTTGCAGGGTATCCTTGCCTCCCCTTCTTCTATCTAAAGCCTGCCTCCCTTTTACACTGCTTTGGGATTCCACCCTACAGTTATGACTGCAACAGTGAAACACGAAGAACATAGTACAGTTGTGTACACCTACCATAAATGTAGATGTTCGAGTGTCTTCACTGTTGCAGTCGTTCCCTCCCTCCTATCCCTCTGTTTTTCTCTCTTTTTCTTTTTTGTGGTGTATTTGTGTTTCCTTGTTGGATTCATTTTTGATTTGTTGGGGACTTCTGACATCTAGGGCAAGAAAGGCTGGAGAAGATGGCGTCGGCTGAGGGCTATGTACCAAAGCGTACTGACGTCAGGGTACTAGCTTATACAGCCGACGCCGGACCCAGACTTTGGGATTCTGGCCGACCTCGGGCTGCCTGCCGGCAGGAGCACCCTACAGTTATGACTGCAACAGTGAAGACACTCTAACATCTACATTTATGGTAGGTGTACACAACTGTACTTTTTTTCACCAACATAACTTAGCTCCCTATTTGGGGGTCTCCTGACATTTGGGGCAAGAAAAACTGATGTAATGGCGTCGGCTGCCTGTTTGCATACCCCTGACAACCTGACGTCAGTCCTGGAGCGATGGCAACCGACACAGAAATACTAAGTCTCTGGTATTCGGGCTGACTGAGGGCTACCTGCAGGCAGATAACCCAAGTGTGATGACTGCAACAGTGAATACACTCTAACATCTACATTTATTGTAAGTGTACACAACTGTACCTTCTGTTTTGTCTTAAGAGAAGTCTGTGAGCAGGTGAACCAAAATGTTTATCACTAGGAATATGTCTAAGATTCAAGAGATTCAGGAAAATTGTCTCGTTTCTATTTCTCTAGTACCTGCTTTGCACTTTGAACTAAACATTCTGCCAAACCAGTTGACTGATACTCTGGGCTACTCATAATCTGAGCAAAATCCCATTCTTCAGCAAATCTTTTGAACTGTTGGCTTGTAAACTGTGTGCCGTTGTCCAAAATAACTTTGTGCAGACTACCATGGACTGCAAAATAATGCTTCATATTAGTAATACCATTCCACTCGAACGTGTCTGTGGCTACTGTCGACCAAGGTAGTTCAGGAATCTGGTTTAGCTGAAGTGGTTCTTTTTATTGATATGACTTGATACTATTACACACAGAACAAAATGAGATGTCTTGTGACATAAAAGGCCAAAATACTAATCGTCTCGCCCTTCTGTTAATAGAGTTGGATCCTGGGTGACCATGATGCAACATAGTAATGTACTCTGATTGCAAAGACTTTGGAACAATAACTTTTGGAACTTTCATGATAGCATTGTCAGACAAAAATCTCATCTCTATGTGGAGAATAAGGTTGCACTTCTTGAGGTGAACTAGATTGCTTTGACGGCCATCCTTCTTTGATAAAGTGGTTGAGTTTCTGTAAAACTGGATCTGTGGCTGCATGATCTCTCAGCTCAAGACGTGTGAAAGAAAAATTTCTCACTTCCATAACTTCAGAATCAAATTGCTCATTCTCATGTTGCTCAGTGTTGATATGGGCAATCAGGATCCCTTGAATATTTCACTTACCAGAACGTCGATGTTCACAACAGCGACACCACAATGTTGAAACTTCAGAAAGCCGAACTCCCAGAACATCGCAAGTTAACTCCGGAAAAATAACCACTGGGCCACCATGGTGACTTTTGCCCTGTTCCAGTGCTATCTCTGATTATCTTTCGTTAATTGGGGGGGGGGATGAAGCCCCCCCCCCACATTGATGAATTTTGGTTGATTCCGTTCGTATTTAAGTTGTTGTTGGTCCAGTGGTTAGTTTCCTGGAGTTACCTTGCGACATTTTGGGAGTTCGGTTTTCTGAAGTTTCAACATTATGGTCTCGCTGTTGTGAACGTCGACATTCTGGTAAGTCAACATTTTCAAGTAGATCTGGGTGATCTGGATAATTTATCAGCAAGATAAAGAAGTTTGCCTTTCTTCTAGACAAGATTGAAGTTGTCCTTCATGGATGCATCTGCAGTCATAACAACTGGGTTGTCCTGTCGTCAGGCAGCCCTTCAGTCGGCCGGATTCCAAAGTCCGGGTCCGGCTTCGGCTGATGTCGCACTTCACCCGACGTCATCTCTGTTGGTCTTCGGGTATAAAGGCATCAGCCGACGCCATTTTCCTCAGTCTTTCTTGCCGTGGCGCCAAGCAGAAGCTGTTCGCAAGTGCCGGTCGGTCGGATCCAGAGATTACTTCTACCGAATACTATCAAGACTTCTAAAGCTAAGTACCCCGTTGGGGACTCTTTCTTGCCTCAGCCGATGTCAGAAAAAGTTAATAATTGTTTAACCTGTGGGAAACAAATACCTCATAAAGATTTCCACTCTTATTGTCTGCCTTGTTTAGGCCCAGCCCACGACGTAGCAGCCTGTTCGGCCTGTGCTTCTTTCAACCGACGAACGCTTAGGCGTCGGTCGGAGTTTGCTGAACAGTTTTTCGGTTCTGATTTTGCGTACATTATGCCATCGGATCCTCCGACTACCCAATCTGCCAAAAAACGCAAAGATAAAGACCGACACTCGCGGTCCGCGGTTTCGGCTGAAACCATGGTTAAGCAAACCGCGAGTGTCTCGGTTTCGGCCGAAACCGAGAAAACTGATCAAAGTACAGCTGAATCTATCTCTACAACTGAGGCCCCTGCTACCATTCTTGAATCGGCCTCAGAAATTATACCCACTACGGTGGTTGCCACTGACTTATCAGACACCATTCCCTTGGATGTCTCTACCCCAGCACGTGGTGCTGCTAGGCCTCCCAGCAGCCATGTCCATTAAGGCCTTCGCCAGGGCTAAAGCAGCCAAGACTACTAAAACTGTGCCTGTTAAACCCCCTTCAACCAGGCCCTCCTCTAGTTCTCAAATGCTTACTCTGGCAGAAGATTTAATTTCATTAATTAGAGGATCTCAATCTCACCCAGACAGGGCCTCTCGGCCCCCAGAGAAGAGGCCTAGGGCAGAGCCCCCTGAGCCAGTGTCATCTGATGAGTCAGCCGATGAATCAGACATAACTGACCAGCCAGAGGCTCCTTTCTCTAATTTTGAAGACTCTGATGCTGAAGAATCCATTCCAGCTGCTTCCCCACCAGAAGAATTTTCCTTTGGGGAAACCTTACATGCCATGCGAGAGCAGTTCCAATGGCAGCAACAGGATTTTTCAGACTCAAGAAAAAGACTTAGGACTTTTCTGCACCTTCCACAACACAGGCCCTTAGCTATACCTCCTGTTCTCTCTGTGGTGGATGATGCTTTCAATGATGTCTGCTCCGCTCCAGATTCTTTACCTCCAGCCCCTGCCAAACCAGACAGATTTTACAGGGTGCCAGACACTCATCACCACCTTTACAAGGCCCCTCTTGCAGACCCGAAACTATATCCCAGGGTCCCAAGGCAGTAGCAGCGACCATAGCTAAAACCCTATTCCTTCTGAAAGGGAAGCAAGGTCATTAGACAGATGGGGCAAAAGGTCTACACTTCAGCTACTCTCTCAGCTAGAGCTTTAAACTGTCAGTTTCACATGATACAATACCAAGAGTTTATGCTTGATCAGTTAACTAAAAAGCTAACCACTGATGAATCTCTTGATAAGAAATATGTATTAGAAATGGTAAATAACATACAACAGGTTAGTAACCATTCCTTAAAATGTGGCTATGATGCACTGGAGGCTTCATTTAGATCAGCCATGACTGGCACAGTGATAAGAAGGCATGCATGGCTAAAGGAGCAAGCTTTACCGGATCATGTTAAAGCAAAGTTACTAGATGCTCCTATGGATAAGACAAGTTTGTTTGGTACACCTGCCCAGCAGGTTATGAAGAAAATGGAAGAAAAGGCAAAATCCGTTCAAACGGTTAAAGATTTCTTGCAGGTTCAACCCCAAGGTTTAGCAGGAACTGGCCTGCCAGAAATTGGTCCTTTCCTGACTCCACAAGATCTCAAAGGGGCAGAAACAGACGTTCCAGAGGCAGAAACCAATCCAGAGGAGGTGCCTACAGAGGACGACAGTGGCAAGGTAACAACAGAGGCACAGACACAACCACTGCCACTACATCAACACAACCACAGTGACTTAATCCTAAATCCGCCTACCAGGGAACAAATAGCAGCTCCTCTAGGCGGAAAGTTAACCTTATTTTCAAAAAACTGGCACTATATAACAAAAGACAAGTGGATTTTACAAACCATAGGTCAAGGATACCGGTTCCACTTCCACACTTTACCAATCAAAAGAGGAATGCCAAATCTACCTCCAAATCAAAAAACAGAGGCTCTACAACAGATAATGCAGTTAGCAAACATGAGAGCTGTGGAAAACGTGCCAACTGCAGAGCAAGGAAAGGGGTTCTACTCAAGACTATTCCTAGTTCCAAGAAAGGAAAAAAGTTGGAGACCAATTCTCGACCTGTCCGCCTTAAATACATACATCATTGTCCCAAAATTCAAAATGCTGACCCTACAGCAACTTCTTCCCATGCTGGGCAAGGAGTGTTGGCTGGTAACTCTAGATCTCAAGGAGGCATACCTGCACGTCCCCATTCGACCAATCTGCAGAAGATACCTCAGATTTCTTGCAGGATCAGAGCACTATCAATTCTCAGCATTGCCCTTTGGCTTATCTACTGCCCAGAGTATTCACAAAATGCCTGGCATCAGTAATTGCCCATTGCAGACTACAGGGAATACAAATTTACCCATACCTGGACGACTGCCTGCTACAAGGGGACAACAAAAGCAAGCTGACAACAGATTTACAAAGGGTCATTTACTTGCTACAAGCACTGGGATACACAGTCAATCTACAAAAGTCAAGGCTGATACCATCCCAAACAAGGACATTCTTGGGCTGGAATTGGACACAGTAAAACAAATGGCATTCCTAACTGCAGAAAAACAAAAGAACTCCCTCTTTACTTCTTGGCACTAACAAAGCTGAACAAGTTAACAGCAAGAAAAGTACTGCAGGCCTTGGGCTTCATGGCATCATGCATAATCCTGGTCCCACTTGCCAGACTACATATGAGAAAACTACAGTGGTACCTAAAGAATTTATGGTCCCAACACAGTCACAGCCTAGAAACAGAAATCCCACTAATTCCATGCTTAAAACAGGAGTTCCTATGGTGGGCTCAGGCATGCCAGACAAACCCAGGCCTACCCTTTCGCAGATGTCAAGCAAGCCAGACCATCACAACAGACGCTTCAGACCTAGGATGGGGGCCCACATGCTGGACAAATGCGTGCAAGGATTGTGGACACAGGATCAACTTCACCTGCACATCAACCTAAAAGAAATGCTGGCAGTAAAACTGGCAATCCAAAGGTTCAGACCATTTCTCAAAGAGGGCCAGTTGATAAGGACAGACAACACCACAGTCATGTGGTACATCAACAAGCAGGGAGGCACTCATTCATACCCCCTATGCAGAATGACTTTGGAGCTGTGGAACCTGGCACTCAGCTACAACATCCAGTTACAGGCAATTTTTGTACCGGGAAAAGAAAATATTCTAGCAGACATATTAAGCAGAACCACATCGGATGCCCACGAATGGAAACTGCACCGGACATTTTCAAGACCATCTCAAAGAAATGGGGAATGCCTCAGATAGATCTATTTGCATCACCTCTCAATCACCAGCTCAAAAAATTCTGCACAAGGACACTACACCCACTGGCATGGAAAGTGGATTCGCTCTCCTTTAGCTGGAAAGGCCTGACAGCATATGCATTCCCACCTCTTCCCTTGATACACAAAGTATTACTAAAAATCAAGGAAGAACGTCCAAGGATAATCCTGATAGCTCCAAACTGGCCAAGACAACACTGGTACCCACTACTGAGGAGCATGTCTCAGAACAATATGTGGCCAATACCCCTGATGCCTTTGATGCTAACTCAGAACAACTACAGCATCATACATCCAAATCTAAAAACGTTGCAACTGACTGCATGGAACATCACATAACAGCTAACCCAGAGCTTTCCCAAAGAGTTAAAGACATTATTCTTGAAGCACGCAGACCTTCAACAAGAAGGAACTATGCTGGAAAATGGAAAAGATTTGTCATTTGGAGTACTGAAAGAGGAAAAGATGTGTCAAACATAGATATGCCTAACATTCTAGAGTATCTGGCCGAACTTCTTCATTCAGGCTTGTCCTACTCCTCCATCAAGATACATGCATCAGCTATTTCAGCAGAATACAGCTTTGATCCACCGATTTTTTCGCACCCTTTGCTCAGGCAGTTCCTCAGAGGAATCAAGAATGTAAAACCTCCAAGGAAACCACCTTTGCCAGCTTGGGACTTAAACTTTGTGCTAGAAAAGTTGACACTATCACCCTTTGAACCAGCAGCAACAGCAGACCTACAACACCTGTCATGGAAAACTGCTTTCCTACTGGCAATTACTTCAGCAAGGAGGGTTTCAGAGCTACAGGCCTTAATGGCAGTGCAACCCTTCCTAATCTTCCACCAAGATAGAGTGTCCATGAGGACTAATCCTACATTTATGCCTAAGGTGGTATCCAGAGTGTCTTTAAACCAGGCAATCCACCTACCTACCTTCTTTCCCAACCCACAAAACAGAGGGAAAGAATACTGCATACCTTGGATGTACATAGACAGCTACGCTACTACTTGGACAGAACAAAAATAGCAGAAAGACTGACCAACTTTTTGTAGCCTATGCAACAGGAAGGGAAGGAAAAGCTATTTCCAAACAGACAATCTCCAAATGGATAGGAAATTGAATACGATTCTGTTACTCCTTCCATGGAAAACCAATTCCACAGAACATAAGACCTCATTCTACAAGGGCAACAGCCACTACCACAGCCTTCTTACGAGGAGTGGCAACCAAAGACATTATTGAGGCGGCTACTTGGACCTCCGTGCATACATTTGCCAAGCATTATAACTTACCTCTATATTCCAGATCCCGAGCAGGGTTTGCCACTGCTGTACTGCAAGGGATCCTAAACACACCATAATCTAGTTTTATCCTCCTCCCCCTAGTTGGCTATGGTATTCTACCCAGTTGTTATGACTGCAGATGCATCCATGAAGGACATAGTACAGTTTTGTACCTACCATAAATGTAGATGTCCGAACTGGATAGCATCTGCAGTCAGGATTACCCTCCCTCCTTCCCCTCTGTGGTACTCCTAGGGTATTCTACCCTCCTAATAGCTAGCTGTGGGGGGGAGTCTTTTATGGTGTATTTGTTTGTATATATGTACATACATGCTTATTTTTGTGTTTACCTCTATCTTTTTGGAAACATTGGCATCTATCCAAATTTTAGCCTCGAAGAGGGCTACTGGCATCTGGGGCAAGAAACACTGAGGAAAATGGTGTCGGCTGATGCCTTTATACCCGAAGACCAACAGAGATGACGTCGGGTGGAGTGCGACATCAGCCGAAGCCGGACCCGGACTTTGGAATCCGGCCGACTGAAGGGCTGCCTGACGACAGGACAACCCAGTTGTTATGACTGCAGATGCTATCCAGTTCGGACATCTACATTTATGGTAGGTACAAAACTGTACTTTATACTTTTGCAATCTGGCTGGAGCTGTATGCATAGGCTTTCTCAAAATAGTGACTAGAGGTTGGTAGTCTGTTTTGATTTGAATAGGTTTTACCATAAACATAATCCTGGAACTCTGAACATGCAAACACAATTGCCAAAAGCTCTTTCTGTATCTGAGCATACTGCATTTCAGTTTGGGTAAGAGTTCTGGATGCAGAAGCAACAGGCTGACCCTCTTGTAGAATGACTGCGCCAAGATAAAATTTTGAAGCATCACATGAAAGAGTAACTACTTAGAAAATGTCCTAGTTTCTGAGAGTAGGTGGACTGGAAATTCTCTGTTTCAGGACATCAATTGCTATCTGGTGTTGTTCTAACCATGACCAGGATACATCTTTATGTGTTCGCTCTTTGAGTGGTGCTGATATTTGACAAGTCTGGAATGAACTTGCATAGGTGGTTGACCATGCCAAGAAAACATTGCAGGGCTTGGGCATTGTCTGGAGTTGGCATCTTCAGAATAGCTGATTGCTTAGAAGGGTCTGGTTGTAAGCCTGAACTGGTAAATAAATGACGTAAGTGACTTCTCATAGCCTAAATTTGCATTTCTGTGGATTCAGCTTAAGATTCACTTGATGTGCCCTTTCCAAAACTTTCTTGAGGTTTCTGTCATGCTCAGCTTCACCATTACCTCCTACTAGTATGTCGTCTACTGTAATAGCACAAGGATACCCAGAAAAAATTTGCTCCATTGCATGCTGAAAGATTTCACTTGCAGAATTTGTCCCAAATGGCATTCTCAGAAGTCTGTACCTTCCAAACGGAGTACTGAAAGTGGTCAGCAAAGTTTGCCATAATGAACTCTTTGCATCTAAGACAGAAAAAAAAGTGACATTTGGCATAAGAGCAGTGACTTCTTTTACTGTATGTATTGGATGATGAGGTATTTTCGGTGCTTTGTTCAAATTTCATGGATCAGTACATATTCTGATGTCATCTGAGCTTTTCTTATGAGCTACCACCATGGAAGATACCCATTTAGTAGGTTCATTGACTGGACAAATCACACATTGTTGCACCATTTTGTCTAGTTTGTCTTTGACTCTGTTCTGCATAGCTACTGGAACTTTTCCAGCTGGCCTGATAACTGGACTGACATCTGGGTCTAACTTCATGGAGTACACAGCTGGAAGCTTGCCTAGTTTGTCTGTGACAAGATCAGCATAGGTAGAAAAAGTAGACTGAGCAAAATTAGAATAGTGGTCTTTTAAGCTAACATGGTGGACTTCCTTATTAAATGAAAGCAGTCCCATTTTCAAATGGTTTCTGAGCCCCAATAAAGACTGGACATGCCTCTTGACCAGATCAGATAAGTCATAGCTTCTCCCAGCAGAGTAACATGAAAGCATTACAGAGTCTTTGGTTTGAATCTGTTCACCACCATAAGCAACAAGCTTTGCCAAATCAAGCCTTTCAACAGAACATACTTTGCAGACATAACCTTGCATTTTGAGCCAGTATCAACTTTGAGATCTGTGGGTTTACCATTTATCTGAATAATACAAAATACCTTAAGCACTGACACACCAGCAACATGAAAAGTAGGGTTGCAACAATCTAACTGATCAACTCTTTTCTTGAAATGTTTCCCTTTAGTAAAAGAATGTGTGCCTTTTGATTTACAAAATCTTTTGAAATTATTCCATTTATTACATTTGTGGCATTGTTGACCAAACGCTAAGCATTTTTCCCTTTTAGATTCATGATTACCACCACAGTTATGACACTTGGGGATGTAATTGGGCATTGGCCCTTGTTTTGAGTTTGCTGACACACTGTTATGCTTCACTGAGGCTGTGCTAACCTTGGGACTTGCTAGAAAGCTCTGGGGGTTACCAATGAGTGCTGCAGGGGCTACAGTTGCTGCCACGTGCTTGGGTCTGTTTCTTTTAACCATGTGCTGCATGCTATCAACGTGAGCTTTAGAAGTTACTGGAAACATGCCTTTCTCATTTGTAAATATATTTGTGTTCTGTTCTTTGAGCTCGTATATCTGAAAAATCTCAGTGGTCTTATTCAAAGTCAAATCACAGTCATGAAGCAAAATCTTTCAATCAGCATCATCTTTAATATCATAAACAACTTTGTCTTTTATCATCATCCTTCAAATCACCAGATCTGCACATTTTAGCCTTATCTCTAGAGTCCGTTACATATGCTGCAAAAGTTTCACCAGGCTTTTGATCCCTTGCGTAAAGTAAGTGTATTTCCATTGTAATGTTTGTCTGGGGGTTACACATTTCTCTAAATTTGTTTTAAGCACTCTGAGTCCTCCCTTGACTCAGCCGGTACCACAATATGACTGTTTTCCCCCTCTCCTGCAAAGGTAGCACATACACAAATGAAGTTTCACTTTCAGTGGCTTCTGACCAGCTAAATTAAGCAGAATAAATGCCTTTGTAGGTCATCTTAATCAGAAAATGCAGCCTGTATGAAAATATTGTATTCTTGCTCAAACACTCTGTAGTGTTATTATCAAAGACAAGTGGAATTTGTTGGCATGGCAGATGGATTTTGAAAACCAAGTATGCACAAACACACTGAAAGTATGGTCCTTGGTACTTAGTATGAACAAGCTATTCACAGCAGTAGTTTGCAGTAACATTCAAATGCACAATAAACTGTTCGAAATACTGTGCTTTGCGAAATATGCTTTGAAATGGCTGTATTTTGTGAAGTAACTATACTGTAATACTGCAGAAACATGCAAACACTTCATACATTTCTGATAACTCGGATAACCTTAATTAATATCAAAGATACGTGCTTTGCGAAAATGCGTTTTTCTTTTTATTTTATTCATTTTATGCAATTTGGCCTTATTAATAGAATTGGACATTTCGATTTATTTAAATATCGTTTATAGAGTGTTCTGTATGCTTTGTTTCATATCTTGCGAATAAGAAATTATTTGAGCAAGTTTTAACATCTGAAATTTGTTTCCGACCTGTTTTGCGAATTCATAGTTTCATAGTTTAGTACTAGGCTATCTGCCCTGGGGCATTTGTAAGCCTAGCCATAGTGATGTGGCTTTCGCCACCCCATGAAATGGTACAAAAATGCACAGAATAGATTTAGAATACTGTGCCACTGTCTAGTAGTGACACAATGAAGGTCCCCTTATGTAATAGAATTAGTTTACTGTGCCCCTGTGTAGTAGTGACACAGATGTGACCCCTGGGGTAAACTTACGATCTCCCATCCTCTCATCAAGATTTCTCTTGAAGAGAGTCAGTGAGGGGCTCTGCCTAACATGAACTGGGATCTTGTTCCGAAGCATGGGAAGCCTCTGGGTTATGAATCTATCCCTCCAGCATGTCCTATTCATACTTGTGCCGAGGTTTAAGTCTTTAGCTCTCGTGGTCCTGATGGATTTGGATTTTTTGAGGTGGAGCATGTCCATCAGTTCCTGATTGGGCATGGTCTTGTACGTCAGGCAGAGATCACCTCTGAGCAGGCAGTATGCTACTGAATAGAGCTGGAGTTTCTTATGTCTGGCAGAATAAGACATATGTTGGAGACCCTTGATCCTCTTGGTGAGGTACTTTTGTGGTCTCTCCAGCTGTTGCAAATGCTGGGTGAGGTACATACCAAATGGGGCATTGCACTCAATCATGGGTCTGATGAGGGAGGAGTATAGGGGTACAATGACATCCTTGGATCTGGATGTGAATCCCTTCATGATGAGGTGTGCAAGGTAGAATGTTTTTCTAACCACTTTGGCAACGTGGGTGTCAAATGAGAGGTCGCTGTCAACTTGGGTCCCTAGGTCTCTGATTACTTTTTCCGTACTCAGTGGGTTGCTGTCTATGTGATAATTTGTGGGTACTTTGTTTTTCCCAAAGGGGATGACTATACATTTTTTGGCATTTTAGTTTAAGGCCGTGACTCCGGCACCAGTTGTTAGTTTCTGTGAGGCCTTTTTGTAGGATGTATGTGTCTGCTGGTGTATCGACTATGGCGCCTAGTTTGCAGTCATCTGCGAACTTTGTCAGCCACAACCATCCCATGTTTGCTTTAACATCTGAGAAATAAATGCCGAACAAGAGGGGTCCCAGGACAGATCCCTGTGGGACACCACTTGTGACTGGCTTTGAGTCTGACATTGCTCCAGCGATTTTAACTTTATGGGTTCTGTTCTTTAGCCAGTTTGCAACCCATCTAGTGACATAAGGGTTTACGTTTAAGCTGTTGAGCTTATCTATGATGCCTGAGTGGGGTATTGTGTGGAAGGCCTTAGCCAAGTCCATGTAGGCTTTATGGACTGCTTTGCCCTCATCAATGGCTCTAGTGACTGTTTCGAAAAAGTAAACCAGGTTCAAAAGGCAGGATCTGCCCTTTACAAAGCCGAACTGGGTGGGGTCAAGTGTCTGTAGGTCCCCTTTGTCTCTGTTTATGAGTTCCATAATGATTCTTTCCATAGGTTTGCAGACCAGGCTGGTTAAGCTTATGGGGCGGTAGTTCCCAGGGTCTGTAGAGGTACCCCCTTTGTGGAGTGGGACCACTGTTGCTGTACGCCAGTGATCAGGTGCATATCCTGTAGTAAGGCTAAGGTTAAATAGCATTTTTATGTGCGGGTTTAGCTCCTCTTGGAGTTCACGTAGCACGCAACCCGGGATACCGTCAGGTCCCATTGATGCTGTGTTTTTAGCTTTGTTGAGAGCAGTTCTCACTTGGACATCTGAGATGACAGGGAGATTACATTCAACTGGGATAAGTATTTCTTCTTTTGGGGGTGAGGGAGGGGAGAAATTTGCACTGAACCTGTCAGCCAGAATGTTGGCAATATCTGTGGGTTCAGTGTATTTTTTGTTGTTGTGAACTAACTCTGAGCATATCTGAGGGTTTCCGCCCAAGTTTCTAACATAGCTGAAGAAGGCTTTGTGGTTATCTTTAGTGTCCTTAGCGATTTTTCTCTCAAAGTTGGCCTTGGGTGTTTTTATGAGAGAACGTAGTTTTCTGCTAATGTTGATCAGAGATGTCTTCCCTTTATGGGATTTTGCTCTGTCGTGCAGTAGCTTCCTTCTTTTGTTATACAATTTGTTAATGGCTGAGGTCCACCAGACAGGATGCTTTCCTTTGGTGGAGAGGGACTTGGATTTATTTGGGATTGCATGATCCATGCATTCTTGGAGATGTCCATAGAAAGCATTTGTGAAGGATTCGGCATTGTGGGATGTGGTATCCACTGGCCCAGTGGGCTTAAAGGATACCATTTCAGTCTTAAGAAGAGTGAATTCTGCTTTTGAGAATTTTTTCACTGTGGTCTTTTGTGCTGGGGGTGGAGGTGGTATATGTATATCCAGGGTGATTAGTTTGTGGTCAGATCTCACTAGTGAGGGGTATACCTCCGGTGTGGAGCATTTTGTCCCCATGTTTGTGATGATCAGGTCTAGTATATTATCTCCCCTAGTGGGAGAGGTGACTAGTTGTTCCTGTGCATTTGAATTTGAATTCCAGGAACCTTTGGGCTAGGGTGTTGGGGCTAGAATAATGTACCCAATCTATGTTAGGGTAGTTGAAGTCTCCCAGTATGATGGTATTTTGTGATACATTCATATCCTCCAATGTCTTCAGGAAGGCTGAGTGGGGTTCCTGAGATTGGGAGGGTGGTCTGTAACATGCTACCAGTTGTATAGCAGTTTTGCCTATGGTTAGTTGCACCTGTATGGTCTCTGATGCTTCATGTGTTGCTACTAACCTGGAGGTGTGGGTGTCCTTGATGAATATGGACACTCCCCCTCCCTTTGTGGTTCGGCCCGGGTTTTGGGACCGAAAAGCATGATACGAGGTATAGCCTGGTAGCGCTGGGGTGCTCTCAGGAGCCTTGAACCAGGTTTCCGTTACTGCATAGACGTCAATGTTCTCCATACTGAGGAGCCTCGAGTGCCTGCACCTTGAGATTTAGACTTCTGGCGTTGAGCAGCATTACCCTTAGTTTTTTTCCATTTTTGTTTTCTAAGGAGGTGGGTTTGTCTTTTGAGCCTTGCCTAAAAAAGGCACTATGGGGGTGGCAAGAGCCTTAGCCAATATCCGGAAGCCCAGTGGTGACAGGTGCAAGCCGTCCCTTGCGAAGCAGCGTGGCTTGTCCAACATGTCATCCCAGGCAGACAGACATTGGATGCCCTTAGAATGACACCAGTACTTGAGCCGATTATTAAAGCTGATCATCTTGTCTTTGTATTGTGGCATCATTCTTGGTGAGGGCAAGATGCTGCTCAGGGTCAGGGTCATACCAACCTGGGCTACATAATCAGAGAGCTCCTCTGTCTCTTTTCATGTAATCCAGGGAGGTACGTCTCAGGTCATTCACACCAGCATGGACAATGACGGAGTCATATTTGTACTTGCTTTAGAGTGACCTGAGTGCGTGTGTTATGTGGCGGATCCTAGCTCCCGATAGGCAGCTCACAGTCACCCTCTCCTTGTTCAGCCTGGCAAGCGGGACATCAGTGTGTCTGACTATAGAGTCACCTATTACTAGTGTATCAGGCATGGTGTTTGGCCTTAAGGGCTGTGATTGGTTGACACACTGATTTATTGAAGTATGTGTTGCATGTGTTTTGTTTTGAGGTGGTGGATTTTTGGATGTTTGCTTTGGGAGCCTCTGTTGTTTTGGTAAGTTTTTTATTAGAGCCTCCGAGTATGTCTTTGTGTTTTTATGTGTTTGGTTTGCAGTTGTGATAGGTGTATGTGGGACTGGGTTTGTTGTGTGTGTGGTTACCATCTCCTCCTGTCTGGTCATGCCAGCCCTGAGTTGAGAGAGTTCAGCCTCCAGTTTGGCTATATAGTTGCATCTCTCACATGTATTTGTGTTTGTTGGGAGGAGGAGAGGGTTGTCTGTGTACATGAGACAATTGTAGCATTGTCTCAAGATACCCAGATTAACCAGCTGAACTGGAGAGGACGCCAGTAATCTACCACTCGACATGCTAGAACAGTAAAAGGGAGTGCTGTGCCTTTAAGGGAAGTGGATATTCACAGGGTTGGTAGGTGGATGTAGTGCTTACTTAGTATGAGAGTGCTTACTTAGTAGAGAAGTTTTGAGAACAAGTGCTAGGCTTATAATATAGCGAGTAGTCTGATTATAATAAGAGTAGAGCTTCCTTAAGGGAAAATTTGAAGTGCAGACTTGGCGGAGCCAGAAGAAGTTTAACCGGCGCTGCGCAAAGCCGTGCAAACGCGGATTTTAAACAGGGAACTACAAAAGAGCTAGAAATGGTCCACAACCAATTACTACAGCTCTTGTGCTGAGGTCACTTCCTACAGGGACAGGTAGGCTGCTCAAGGCTCCCCACTCCCACTGGTGAGCAAAGAATCTTCCTTCTATCCAAGTACGGTAATGGACAACACAGGAACTACACTACAGCCCAGAATACAGCAGTGCCTGTTAACTGGTCTAAACTAGTCGAGGAGAGGTGGGAAAACGAGGATTATTTTTTTGTTTTTTTTGTTTTTAAAAATGCAGAAACAGTGATAAATCAGTTACACAGGCTAGCACACTTTAGTGGGCAGCCTCAACAGTTAAATTAAACAAACAAACAAACTTTCGATCAAATTCGACTAAAATGTAACTTTAAGTGCAGATTTTAAAATAATGCAGCAAACAGCTAAAAAAACAGTTGGGATGATCCCCTCCTGTATATACTTCCAACACTTACTAGATGCTTCTCGGATTCAAATAGAAGAAACTGGAACTTTTTCTGGCAACAAGTAGTTTTAGCCATCCCACTTTGTCCCTCAGTAACATAGACAACAAACAGGGGAGGTAGTTTGCTTAGATGCTTTATTACATAGAAACACATTAGGATGGATAGCAGCATCATAAAATATAAGCAAACTGCTAGACAGACAGACCTTACAGACTTACATGCTTACATCACAACAGCTTACTGCAAAATGGCAGTCAGACTTACACGTGCTCAGTATTTATACACTTGTGCAAGCCCTTGGATAGCTTCTTAAAGAGATTCACATGCACACACACGCATTGGTCTACACTAATTAACATTTTGTGTGCAGTCCGATAATCTAGAAACATGGAAATTTACTTTTAAATATACTCTTAGATGTCTTCCATTTGGTTGAGTGTTTAGAAAATTTTAAGGTATTTTAATATAGGTAGAAATGATTGAAGTAACTATATTATTGCAGAATGCTGATATTACATTGTGGGTAATTATGATGTAGCAGGGTGTGGAATTTTTCCTTTCCTTGTTGTGAGATTCCCTGAGTTAGGGGGTATGGGATGATGCAGAAGGATACCCTCCTGAAAAATATACTTTTTAGTTTGTAAGTGTCATTTTAGAATATGACTTTTGATCGTTAGGAGTTTTCTGATTTGACTGTTTGGTTTTGCAGTTAAATGCAATACAGTCATGCTTCCTGTTCCAATATAAACAGAGACCATCTTTTAGTGGAGCTGAATTGTTCAGGTGAGCAGTTAGAGACAGTGCAGTGAGAATAAAGTAACCCTCTTTCAGTGGTTAGAAAAACTGAAGAAGAGGCAGTAAAAATACCCAAGGAGAGGTTGGCATACCCTTTTCAGCCACTACCTGGGCACACTAGTGCATTGCAAATAAAAAGTATAAAACATGAGAAAGCAAATGTAGGACTTAAACAATTAGAACAACAGTGTAGCAATGGCAGCTTGCACGTGGAAACATTCGCACTACAGTTATTTACATAAACAAAATTAAGACATGACCATAAAGCATGAGCATGTGGTCATATTAAACGGGTGCCGTCTTAATTTATTTTTGACTTCATCCAGAGTGTTTAGTTGTCTGATTTCAGCTGGCATTTGATTCCAGGTTGCTGGCCATAGTTTACTAAACCTGTGCAGGTTTTGAATCCTTCTTGTAAGCATTAATCCTCCTTCATGAATGTCTCTGTGCATCTGGAATCTTGCCATGGGGGTGGGGTGGGCAGTGACCGTTTTGTGAACAAAGGATAATGTTGCTTGTTTTGGTTACTGGTAGCCAGTTAAATTTTTTGCAGATGTTGGGGATGGTGTGTCTGTGGTTGAGCTAGTAGTGCAGAGCAGCTGTTTTTATTAATGGTGTTTGCATTTTTTGAGTATTTGCACAAGTGGAAACTAACCGAGGTAGGCCATATTCTACTTTTGAATGAATAATAATGAAATTACTTCTATTCTATGTGTGCTAAAATTAAAGAGCCTTAAGAGATAGCAGCTGTACATACATTATTTTTGTTGGATGGTTAAGCAATAGATGCTCATTAGCCCTAGGGATGTTATAATTGCTAAGTTACACCCACCTTTTATAGGTTAAAAGAAACGTTACACAACACAGTTTTTTATGAAAAGACTACTACTTCCACGGGTCCCTGAACATTAGCTATAAGTAAAGTGAACTAACTGCGATTTTAATGGATACTATTTAATGTAGTAAATGTTCTGTTACAAGATAACAGAACTTTGTTTTTTTATAAAACTAAGGCATTCGGTTTACCTAATGACTTAACAACAAACTGACTTCAGTATTTTAGGATTATACCTTTAAATTATGTGACTGTGCTTAATTGGCTTAATTGTATTAACAAATATGAGTCACTAGGATAGTACTTAAACTTGTTTTTTCTTTCTGAGCACTACTGTCTGAAAAAGTTAAAAGTGTTTCCTAACGAAAAGCGCTTTACACTTTGTGACTCAGATTTTGTGCAGCCAGATCGTTAACTTTTTATTGCTTGGCAGTTATCGGAGTGTGCACCGGACTACTGATTGCTGTAAGCTTGTTTTACTCTGCTATTAAACCTTGTTGGACTTTGCAGTGTACGCTCGTCTTGTCTTGTGCCTATTAATCTTGCAGAAGATACCTACGTTTCAAAGCAGGCTATTTGCATTATCAATTCTCTGCACTGCCCTTTGGCTTGTCTACTGCGCCCAGGGTAGTCACAAAGTGCCTGGCTCCAGTAATTGCATTTTGCAGACAAAGAAATATTCAGATATATCCATACCTGGACGATTGTCTAATTCAGGCAGAAAACCAGGCCATAATTATAAATCATCTGGCATTTGTAAAAAGGGTTCTAACTTGTCTAGGTTGCACCATAAACAAAAATAAATCACAACTGGTACCCTCTCAACAGATTACATTTCTGGGTGCAAGCTTGAATACAACTGCCCAGATGGCTTTCCTCACGTCAGAAAAGCAAATTCATTTGGTAACTTGCATCAAACAAGTGGCCAAAAAAGCCCTGCTATCTGCAAGACAAATACTGCAAGCCTTGGGGTTCATGGCCTCCTGCATTTTTCTAATTCCATATGCAAGACTGCATATGAGGAAACTTCAGTGGTACTTAAAAAGTCTATGGAGTCAACATTGTCACAGCCTGGAAGTGATTCCTATCATACCTTGCCTACGCCTGGAGTTCCAATGGTGGGCAGAGGCCTGCCACAAAAAACAAGGGACTGGCATTCACACTACCCCCTGCTGCCCAAACCCTAACTACAGATGCATCAGACTATGCATGGGGGCTCACCTGGCAGGGAAGTGCATTCAGGGCAAATGGAACCCAAATCAAATGCACCTACATATCAATCAAAAAGAAATGTTAGCTGTACAAAATGCTCTGACAGCCTTCAAGGACTACATTCATCCAGAACAACTAATGGTAAAGACGGACAACACCATGGTTATGTGGTACGTAAACAAGCAGGGGGCTACACATTCCTATCCCCTCTGCAGACTAGCAATGGCATTGTGGTACACGGCCTTGAGCTACCAAGTACAACTACAAGCTCAATTCCTGTCAGGAAAACTGAATACACTGGCAGACGGACGAAGCAGAAATCTCATGGACCCACATGAGTGGAAACTGGAACCACGGATTTTCAACATGTTGACATGCAAATGGGGGAGCCCAGACATAGATCTATTTGCCTCCCCCCCACAACTACCAATTGGACAAATTTTACACAAGGACTCCTCACTAAAAAGCCTGGAAAGTAGATGCTCTGTCATTCAGCTGGACAAACCTATCAGTCTAAGCCTTTCCCCCTCTGCCTCTGCTCTCCAAAGTTCTGCTAAAAGTCATACAGGACAAACCAAGGATGATTTTGATTGCTTCAGACTGGCCACGCCAACAGTGGTACCCATTCCTGCGCAGTGTGTCATAACTTTCTCCATGGCACCTGCCTCAGACACCTTTCTTACCGTCTCAGCAGGAGAACCAAATTCTGCACCCTCAGCTCACAACATTGAACCTTGCTGCTTGGCTAATCACTTAAATTCACCCTTAGCATCCTTCAGCAAACCTGAGATGGATGTCATCTTGGAGGCGAGAAGACCTAGTACTAGAAAATCTTATGCTGACAAATGGAAAAGATTCTGTGCTTGGAATCAATCTCAAGGGATGAGCACAGCAGCGCCCAATTTACATCATTTTACAATACTTAACTGAGATGCTTCACAAGGGCCTGTCTTTTTCCTCTATTAAAATCTATGCCTCAGCCATTTCAGCTCATTATAACACAGAACCTCCCCTCTTCTCTCATCCTCTGCTCAAGCAGTACCTCAGAGGGACCAAAAACTTGAGAACACCCAGGAGAGCTCCAACCCCTGCCTGGGACCTTAACTTTGTATTGGAGAACCTCACTCTACCTCCTTTCAAGTCAGCTGCTACTGCAGACTTAAAATTTCTTTCTTGGAAAACAGCCTTCCTTCTAGCAATCACTTCAGCTAGAAGGATATCTGAGTTACAGGTCCTTATGGCAGTGGAGCCTTTCATCATCTTTCATGCGGACAGGGTGTCACTCAGGACCAGTCCATCCTTCATGCCTAAGGTGGTATCCAGTGTGGCTCTTAATCAGTCCATTCATTTGCCAACTTTTTTCCCAATCCACAGAACAAAGGGGAACCGATTCTGCATTCATTGGATGTGCACAGACAACTTAGATTCTACTTGGAGAGGCAGGTACTCCACAACAATCGAAGCCAACCAGTCTCAAATGTAGTAAAATAAACTCCTTTATTGGTTCGAAACAGTAAGCACTTTCACGTCTACAAAGGACGCTTCATCAGATTTAAATAAAAACAGTTCACATAGAGTATTTAAATAGACAGCACTTAACTTCATCAACCAATGGTAAAACATTCATTATCATAGTTAATTCGTAAGCCAATAGAATAACAAATTACTTTCATTAATAATAAAAAAAGAGCCAACAATCATTAAAACGCTCTGTGTAATCATATTCAAAGGTAAAACTAAAACAAAATAAAAAGACATCAATGTTTCAGGGCACGGTCAAGTAGAAAGGGTTTTAGACTAACCCCATCATTAAGACCGTGTCCTATATCAGCTTGCAACCTAATAATCCACCTACTTTCTTCCTTCTCAGTAAAATTGCTAGTATTCCCTAGCCTCATGGTGGTATGTATCAATTCTAAAGCTAAAAACTCAAAAGTGTGTGTGGTACCTTGTGACAGGATGTGTTTGGCTAAGGCATTTGTCTCATTCTCCCTATTGATGGCATATAAATGTTCTCTAATTCTCTCCCTGAGAGTCCTATTAGTCATGCCTACATAAAATCCATTCCATCTACAACAAACAGCAAGATAGACTAGATTACGTGTTCTGCAATCTGCGTAGTGATCAAACTTATAGACTATGTTCGTATCTGGCTGTTTAAAAATACTCTTGCTCGATATAAAGGCACATTGATTGCAATTCTGACATGGGAACGTGCCTTTCCTCATGGATAATGGATTTTCATCTACTCGTCTGTCATAACATAACATACTCTTCAGGGACCTAGTGTTCCTGTAACAAAAATTAGGATGTGGACCTACTAACGTTCTGAGTCTATCATCTGTAAAATGCCCCAATTCTTCTTAATGACATCTGTTATACTCCTATTCTTATTGGTATAAGTAATGACCATCCTCTTATTATTGTTGTTGTTTGCTGACCTCTCTTGTTTGGTACTCACTCCTCCCTTCCTCTGAATGTATGGTAAAGCTGTATCCTTACGTTCCACTTGTTGTAAAACTGATATTTACTTCTCAATAGCCTCTAGAACTCAGATCCTTACGTAAATCTGCTAATGTTGCCTCAAACGCCAAATTATCACTTACTAAACGGGAGCATCGTATAGCTTGATTCTTTACAATATTCTTGTGTACATGAGGTGGATGCATACTATCCCGATGTAGAAAGGCATTCCTCCTACATGGTTTCCTGTATATTTCAGTATCTAGTCTTCCATTCCGTTTCTTAAGGGTGACATCTAAAAAAACTTATCTGGTCACATGATCTCTCCCCCATCAATCTCAAAAATGTAGTAGTATTATTTATATAAACTAAAAAAATCATCTAAAGTTGCTGAATCACCACTCCAAATAAGAAAAAGATAGTCTACGAAACGTTTGTAATATTTAATATGCTCAGAGTACAACTCATGTGTCAAGATATATGTGGACTCCCAATAAGCTAATACCAAATTAGCATATGAATTTGCACATGACGTGCCCATAGCAACCCCCATAGTTTGTAAGTAATATTTATTGTCATATAAGAAAACATTATTCTCCAGTACTAACTCCATTAACATAGTAATTTTAATGATCTTATTCGTAGTAAAGCCTTTATTAAGAAGAAATAACCTCAAAAAATCAATTCCTATATCATTGGGTATGCTCGTAAACAGAGACTGAACGTCCAAAGTAACCATAAAGTCATTGTCAGTAACTGTGTTGCTTAGGGCGCTATCTGCCAAAGATTCTAGAAAGTGTTGGGTGTCCTTCAATATAGAGGGTGTACAGTCAACAACTGGCCTGAGCTGTTTCTCAATGTAAATAGAGATACTCTCAGTGAGACAGCTTCTACCCGAAACAATAGGTCTAAAAGGGGGATTTATTAATGTCTTATGTACTTTCGGTAGACCTCTGATAACAGGGACTAAAGGTTTTTCAATCAAGAAATACTTATAAAGATCAACGTCTATCAGATTGCACATTAACATTTCATATAGTTCAGCGTGCACATTGCTAATGATTTTAGTCAACTCAAACATATGTATAACTCTATACGTATCAGCATCGGATAGCATTGCACGCATGGTGAACTTGTAATGGTTACTATCTAGTAATACTACTGCTCCACCTTTATCTGCTGGTCGTATCACAATAGTATCATTATTCTGTAAAGATCTCAAGGCTAATATTTCAAATGCGCTCAAATTGTGGAATTCTGATTTAAATTCCTGTTGCTTGTATAAACCATAAAAATCATTAATACATACGCTCTCAAAACTCTCAATGAGAGGGTGTAACTCTGGTGTAAATACAGAGGGTTTCTTAAAACCACAAGTGGAACTCTTCTTGTTGTTAGCACCATTTTCAAAATACAAATCCAATGCCAGCCCTCTTGTAAAACACTTTAACTCAACAATTAATTCACTAATGTCCATTCCCTGCGAAGGGACAAATGACAGACCTCCGTTTAAAACTTTTCTCTCAATATCTGTTAAAGTATAACAGGATAAATTACCAGTTCTGAAAAGTGGTCTTGAGCGGTTTCTTCTGTCCTTCTGTCAGTTCGTTTGACTGCTTGCGCTTCTTCCCCTTGTATTGGGGACTCCAAACCTTCTGTCTCACCGCTTGATATGATAAAGGAAAAGACAAATTTGAAGTTTCCTGATTAGAAGATACAGTGTTCTTTTCTACTTGTGGGATAACCTTTTTTCTTATTACAGGATCCGAAACAACTGCAGTAATCTGAGTCACATCACTTGTGCAGAGTTCTGTACTATCTTCAGTTCGCGTGCATATTACAGATGGTGCGCCATCATTTGTTGTTAGATCCACTTGTCTAACCTGTATTCCTCCTCGTGAAGTTGTCACTGTAGAGTTATGCACGCTCAAGTCACTCGGGATGGTAGGGAGTGATTCACTGTGACCATCCTTCCTACATTCTACAATGGCGGGAGCAGTAACCGCAATACTAGACCGGGTGGATTCCCTCGGCCAAGAAAAAACGTTCCCGTGTGAGAAATCGAGGCAATCTCTCTCGAGTTTCTTCTTCTTTTGCAACAATAGTCTACTATCCACTGAAGTAAGTGTAGTCGACAAATCAGCAAAGAAACCAGCCAGTTGTTCTTATGTGAGAGAGGAATTTAAACGCTGTTCAATAAGTGAAACTTCTTTACTAAGCTCAGCCTCAATAAGCGTATATTGTCTCACTAACAGCCTCATGTAATTATTGCTGGTTTCTATGTTAAGTTTCTGCCAGTCAGTTAACAGGTCTGGATATGTTGTGGCAAAAGTAGGCATTTTCAAAATACGAAGACCTCTGGGGATGACATTAAAAGATAAACAGGCTTCCATGTGTTGTTTTTGCCATTGTACGTTTTTAATCTTCAGCATAACATCTTCAAATTTCCTCATTAGCTGCAACACTGTCAAGTAGAATTTCTGACCTTTATGAGATACTGCTGTACTTGCTAATTGTGCATAAGAATATTTCAGCAAAGGGTTGCCATTCATGGCAATTAATTGTGTAAAACAAACATTCTCATTCTCATTGCCAAGTCTATTGCTTTCAGCATTATCAACAAGTTGGTACCTGGTTCCTTCTGTCATGTCCCTTCGAGAAATCACCAAAGGAAATATAAATACAAAGAACTCTGTTAGGGTAAGGTACCTGCTGAGCCCAGAAAGTCAAAATATCAAATATGAAGGTGCAGGTACTCCACAACAATCGAAGCCAACCAGTCTCAAATGTAGTAAAATAAACTCCTTTATTCGTTCGAAACAGTAAGCGCTTTCACGTCTACAAAGGACGCTTCATCAGACTTAAATAAAAACAGTTCACTTAGAGTATTTAAATACACAGCACTTAAGTTCATCAACCAATGGTAAAACATTCATTATTATAGTTAATTCGTAAGCCAATAGAATAACAAATTACTTTCATTAATAATAAAAAAAGAGCCAACAATCATTAAAACGCTCTGTGTAATCATATTCAAAGGTAAAACTAAAACAAAATAAAAAGACATCAAAGTTTCAGGGCACGGTCAAGTAGAAAGGGTTTTAGACTAACCCTATCATTAAGACCGTGTCCTATATCAGCTTGCAACCTAATAATCCACCTACTTTCTTCCTTCTCAGTAAAATTGCTAGTATTCCCTAGCCTCATGGTGGTATGTATCAATTCTAAAGCTAAAAACTCAAAAGTGTGTGTGGTACCTTGTGACAAGATGTGTTTGGCTAAGGCATTTGTCTCATTCTCCCTATTGATGGCATATAAATGTTCTCTAATTCTCTCCCTGAGAGTCCTATTAGTCATGCCTACATAAAATCCATTACATCTACAACAAACAGCAAGATAGACTAGATTACATGTTCTGCAATCTGCGTAGTGATCAAACTTAGACTATATTCGTATCTGGATGTTTAAAAATACTCTTGCTCGATATAAAGGCACATTGATTGCAATTCCGACATGGAAACGTGCCTTTCCTCATGGATAATGGATTTTCATGTACTCGTCTGTCATAACATAACATACTCTTCAGGGACCTAGTATTCCTGTAACAAAAATTAGGATGTGGACCTACTAACGTTCTGAGTCTATCGTCTATCTGTAAAATGCCCCAGTTCTTCTTAATGACATCTGTTATACTCCTATTCTTATTGGTATAAGTAATGACCATCCTCTTATTATTGTTGTTGTTTGCTGACCACTCTTGTATGGTACTCACTCCTCCCTTCCTCTGAATGTATGGTAAAGCTGTATCCTTACGTTCCACTTGTTGTAAAACTGATATATCTACTTCTCGATAGCCTCTAGAACTCAGATCCTTACGTAAATCTACTAATGTTGCCTCAAACGCCAAATTATCACTTACTAAACGGGAGCATCGTATAGCTTGATTCTTTACAATATTCTTGTGTACATGAGGTGGATGCATACTATCCCGATGTAGAAAGGCATTCCTCTCGAAGGGACATGACAGAAGGAACCAGGTACCAACTTGTTGATAATGCTGAAAGCAATAGACTTGGCAATGAGAATGAGAATGTTTGTTTTACACAATTAATTGCCATGAATGGCAACCCTTTGCTGAAATATTCTTATGCACAATTAGCAAGTACAGCAGTATCTCATAAAGGTCAGAAATTCTACGTGACAGTGTTGCAGCTAATGAGGAAATTTGAAGATGTTATGCTGAAGATTAAAAATGTACAATGGCAAAAACAACACATGGCAGCCTGTTTCTTTTAATGTCATCCCCAGAGGTCTTCGTATTTTGAAAATTCCTACTTTTGCCACAACATATCCAGACCTGTTAACTGACTGGCAGAAACTTAACATAGAAACCAGCAATAATTACATGAGGCTGTTAGTGAGACAATATACGCTCATTAAGGCTGAGCTTAGTAAAGAAGTTTCACTTATTGAACAGCGTTTAAATTCCTCTCTCACAAGAACTGGCTGGTTTCTTTGCTGATTTGTAGACTACACTTACTTCAGTGGATAGTAGACTATTGTTGCAAAAGAAGAAGAAACTCGAGAGAGATTGCCTCGATTTCTCACGCGGGAACGTTTTTTCTTAGCCGAGGGAATCCCCCCGGTCTAGTATTGCGGTTACTGCTCCCGCCATTGTAGAATGTAGGAAGGATGGTCACACTGAATCACTCCCTACCATCCCGAGTGACTTGAGCGTGCATAACTCTACAGTGACAACTTCACGAGGAGGAATACAGGTTAGACAAGTGGATCTAACAACAAATGATGGCGCACCATCTGTAATATGCACGCGAACTGAAGATAGTACGGACCTCTGTGTGAGTGATGCGACTCAGATTACTGCAGTTGTTTCGGATCCTGTAGTAAGAAAGAAGGTTATCCCACAAGTAGAAAAGAACACTATCTGCTAATCAGGAAACTTCAAATTTGTCTTTTCCTTTATCGTATCAAGCGGTGAGACAGAAGGTTTGGAGTCTCCAATACAAGGGGAAGAAGTGCAATCAGTCAAACGAACTGACAGAAGGACAGAAGAACCCGCTCAAGACCACTTTTCAGAACTGGTAATTAATTTATCCTGTTATACTTTAACAGATATTGAGAGAAAAGTTTTAAACAGAGGTCTGTCATTTGTCCCTTCGCAGGGAATGGACATTAGTGAATTAATTGTTGAGTTAAAGTGTTTTACAAGAGGGCTGGCATTGGATTTGTATTTTGAAAATGGTGCTAACAACAAGAAGAGTTCCACTTGTAGTTTTAAGAAACCCTCTGTATTTACACCAGAGTTACACCCTCTCATTGAGAGTTTTGAGAGCGTATGTATTAATGATTTTTATGGTTTATATAAGCAACAGGAATTTAAATCAGAATTCCACAATTTGAGCTCATTTGAAATATTAGCCTTGAGATCTTTACAGAATAATGATACTATTGTGATACAACCAGCAGATAAAGGTGGAGCAGTAGTATTACTAGATAGTAACTATTACAAGTTCACCATGTGTGCAATGCTATCCGATGCTGATACGTATAGAGTTATACATATGTTTGAGTTGACTAAAATCATTAGCAATGTACACGCTGAACTATATGAAATGTTAATGTGCAATCTGATAGACGTTTATCTTTATAAGTATTTCCTGATTGAAAAACCTTTAGTCCCTGTTATCAGAGGTCTACCGAAAGTACATAAGACATTAATAAATCCCCCTTTTAGACCTATTGTTTCGGGTAGAGGCTGGCTCACTGAGTATCTCTATTTACATTGAGAAACAGCTCAGGCCAGTTGTTGACTGTACAACCTCTATATTGAAGGACACCCAACACTTTCTAGAATCTTTAGCAGATTGCGCCCTAAGCAACACAGTTACTGACAATGACTTTATGGTTACTTTGGACGTTCAGTCTCTGTTTACGAGCATACCCAATGATATAGGAATTGATTTTTTGAGGTTATTTCTTCTTAATATAGGCTTTACTACGAATAAGGTCATTAAAATTACTATGTTAATGGAGTTAGCACTGGAGAATAATGTTTTTTATATGGCAATAAATATTACTTACAAACTATGGGGGTTGCTATGGGCACGTCATGTGCAAATTCATATGCTAATTTGGTATTAGCTTATTGGGAGTCCACATATATCTTAGGTTCATAGGTTCATAGGTTCATACTAGGCTATCTGCCCAAGGGCATTTATAAGCCTAGCCCATAGTTAAGTGGCTTTCACCACCCCTTTAGTTTGAATAAAAACTATGCCTATCATTTTTCTGTGCCTCTGTCAAGCAGTGACACTGAAGTAATCCCTGGGGTATATCTGCGATCTCCCATCCATTGGTCAAGATTCCTCTTGAACAAGGCCAGCGAGGTGCTCTGCCTCACATGTACCGGGATTTTGTTCCACAGCATAGGGAGTCTCTGGGTGATGAATCTGTCCCTCCAGCACGTTCTATTTATAACAGTGTCAAGGTTTAAGTCTCCCGCCCTTGTGGTTCTGAGGGATCTAGATTTTTTGAGGTGAAGCATATTCATCAAATCTGGGTTTGACATGGCCTTATATGTCAGGCACAGGTCACCTCTGAGCAAGCGGTATGAGACTGAATAAAGCTGGAGTTCTTTCAGTCGGGCAGCATAAGATATATTTTTGAGACCCTTTATCCTTTTGGTGAGGAACTTTTGGGGCCTTTCAAGCTGCATCAGGTGTCTGGTCAGATACATTCCGAACGGGGCATTGTACTCAATCATAGGTCTAATGAGTGATGAGTACAGGGGACGATGACCTCCCTTGATCTAGATGTGAATCCCTTCATGATCAGGTGGGCGATATAGAAGGTTTTCCTAACTACTTTAGCAACATGAGTGTCAAACGAAAGACTACTGTCAACTTGGGTCCCCAGATCCCTGATGACTTTTTCTGTGCTCAGTGGATTGTCACCTATATGGTAGCTAGGGGTAACCTTGTTTTTCCCAAGGGTATGACTATGCATTTTTGGCGTTTAACTTCAGGCCATGGCTCTGGCACCAGTTATCCGCTTCTGTGAGGCCCTTCTGGAGGATATCTGTGTCAGATGTGTTTTCGACTATGGCGCCCAGTTTGCAGTCATCTGCAAACTTTGTCAGCCATAACCCTCCTGTGTTTGCTTGTACTTCAGAAAAGTAGATGCCAAACAAGAGTGGACCCAGGACTGAGCCCTGTGGGACACCACTTGTGACAGGCTTTGAGTCTGACATGGCTCCAGCAACTCTGACCCTGTGGGTTCTGTCGCTTAGCCAGTTTGCAACCCATCTTGTGATGTATGGGTTTACATTCAAGCTGATGAGTTTTTCGATGATACCTGAGTGGGGTATTGTGTCGAAGGCCTTTGCCAGGTCGAGGTAGGCTGTATGGACTGCCTTTCCTCATCAATGGCCTTGGTGACTGTCTCGAAAAAGTCAACCAAGTTTAAGAGGCCGGATCTGCCTTTGACAAAGCCAAACTGGGTTGGATCCAAAGTCTGCAAGTTCCCTATGTCTTTATTTATGAGTTCCATTATGATCCTCTCCATGGCTTTGCAGATAAGGCTTGTCAAGCTAATGGGCGGTAATTTCCAGGGTCTGTGGAGGCACCGCCCTTATGAAGTGGGACCACAGTCGCCGGCGCCACTCCTTGGATGCGTATCCTGAGGTGAGGCTAAGATTAAACAGCTGTCCTAACTGTGGGTTTAATTCCTCGTTGAGTTCATGAAGCACACAGCCGGGGACACCATCCGGTCCCATGGATGCTGTGTTTTTGCCTTAGTGAGGGCAGTTCTCACCTGGGCGTTGGAGATGTTTGGGGGCTACAATCCTCTGGAATAGATATCTCTCCTTTTGGGGAGGGGGAGAAGTTTGCACTGAACCTGTCAGCCAGTATGTTAGCAATGTGTGTAGGTTCAGTAATTTTCACATCATTTTGAACTAATTCTGAGCATATCTGGGAGTTTCCTCCTAGGTTTCTAACATAGCTAAAGAAGGCCTTATGATTGTCTTTAGAGTCCTTGGCGATTTTTCTCTCAAAATTTGCCTTGGATGATTTTATGAGAGCTCTTAGTTTTTACTTATAATGATCAAAGGTGTCTTACCTTTCAAGGATTTTGCTCTATCTTGTAGTAGCTTCCTCCTTTTGTTGTAGAGCTTGTTTATGGCTGGGGTCCACCAGACTGGACGCTTGCCTTTGGTACAGAGAGTCTTAGTTTTGTTTGGGATTGCCTGATCCATGCAGTCCTGTAGGTGCTGGTAGAAGGCATTTGTAAGTGATTCAGCGGTTTGAGTAATGTTTACCACTGGCTCAGGGGCCTTAAAGGAGACCACACTAGTTTTTAGAAGTGTGAAATCGGCTTTTGAGAAGTTTTTCACTGTGGTCTTTTTGTTTCAGGTGGGGCGGGATGAGGACCTCCAGCGAGATTAGTTTATGATCTGATCTCACCAGTGAGGGGTATACTTCGGTGTTGAACATTTTGATCCCATGTTCGTGATGATGAGATCAAGTATGTTTTCTCCTCTTGTGGGGATGGTGACTAGTTGTTCCATGGCATTTGAGTTTATGAACTCCAGGAATCTTTGGGTTAGAGTGTTCGGGCTTGAGTAGTGTTCCCAGTCTATATTAGGGTAGTTGAAGTCACCTAGTATGATGGTGTTTGGAGATGCATTTATCCCCTCCAATGTTTTCAGGAAGGCCATGTGAGGTTCCTGAGTTTGAGAGGGTGGCCTGTAACATGCTACAAATTGCAGAGCAGTCTTGCCTATGGTTAGTTGCACCTGGATGGTCTCCGATGCATCGTGCGTTGCCACCAACCTTGAGGTGTGGGTGTCCTTTATGAATATGGACACCCCCCCTCCTTTCTTGGTGTTGTCCGGATTTTGGGGCCGGAACGTATGATATGAGGTGAAACCTGTTAGTGCTGGGGTGCTCTCAAGAGCCTTGAACCAGGTTTCTGTCACAGCACAGACATCGATGTTCTCCATATTGAGAAGGGCCTCGAGTCGTGCATCTTGAGATTGAGACTTCTGGCATTGAGCAGCATTACCCTTAGTTTTTTCCTTTTGGTGTTCTAGGGTGGTAGGTTTAGAATTTGAGCCTTGCCTAAAAAGGCACTATGGGGTGGCAAGAGCCTTTGCCAATATCCGAAGCCCAGGGTGACAGGTGCAAACCGTCCCTTGGCAGCGTGGCTTGTCCAGCATGTCATCCCAGGCAGACAGACATTGGATCCCCTTTGAATGACACCAGAATTTAAGCCAATTATTAAAGCTGATCATCTTATCACTGTATTGTGGCATCATTCTAGGTGAAGGTAGGATACTGCTCAAGGTCAGGGTCATACCTGCCTGGACTACATAATCAGAGAGCTCCTCGACGTCCCTTTTCATGTAGTCCAAGGAGGTGCGTCTCAGGTCGTTGACACCAGCGTGGACAATGACTGAGTCGTACTTGTACCTGCTGTTGAGAGACCTGAGTGCTTGCGTTATGTGGCGGATTCTAGCGCCCGACAGGCAGCTTACTGTGACCTTCTCCTTACTCAGTCTGGTGAGCGGGACGTCAGTGTGTCTGACTATGGAATCACCAATGACAAGTGTGTCTGGCATTTTGGGCCTTAAGGGCTGTGACTGTTTGACACTCTGACTGTGTGGTCTATGTGTTGCATGTGTTGGGTCGTGAGGTGGTAGTTGTTTGGGTGTCTGCTTTGGTGGCCTCTGCTGTTTTGGTAAATTTTTGATCAGAGCCTCCGAGTATGTCTTTGTGTGAGTATGTGTATGATTTGAAGTTGTGATGGTACCATGTGTGACTGGGTATGTATTGTGTGTGGTTGCCTTCTCCTCCTGTCTGGTCTTGCCAGTCCTATGTTGAGAGAGCTCAGCCTCCAGTTTGGCCGTATAGTTGCATCTCTCGCATGTATTTGTGTTTTGTGGGAGGAGGAGAGGATTGTCTGTGTACATGAGGCAATTGTAACATTGCCTCAATATTCCCAGGTTCACCAGTTGAGCTGGAGAGGACACTAGCAACTGATCCCTCGACATACTAGAAGTAGTAGATAAAGAACTTTCAAAGGACTCCGGGGGAAGTGGGTTTTAGGCTGGTGGGGTACTATCTATAATGAGTGCTTTATCAAGGTGCAAGTACTGTAGGAGTAAGTGCTAGGCTTTACAGATAGAGAATAGTCTACTTGGGAATCAAGTAGAGATGAACTTTTCAGTTATAGGATATGCTGGTTAGATCAGCAGTACAGTTTAGCGTGTTTTATAGCAGGGGGCTGAAGGGAGCTAGGAATTGGCCCAAAACGACCAATGGACTACTAGTTTCTGGCGGAAACTTCACCAAATCGGACAAAAAGGCCGCTCAGTGCTTCCCACTCCCACTGGTAAGCAAAGAAACTTCCCTCCTTCCTAATAAGGCAATGGATCAGTAACAGGAACTAAAAACAAAGCCCAGGGATCAGCAACTCTGAAACTGGACTACTCTAGTTCAGTAAAGTGGGAAAACAAGAGATTTTTTTGTTTTATTACAGAGATAAGGAAAAAAACAGACAGTAAATGCTGTAAATGCTGTAAATCGGCTAGCGCACTTTAGTGTGTAGCCTACAGAAACAATTTGCAACAATTAGTAACTTAAAGTGCAATAAACAGTGTAAAATGCAGAAATCACTTAAAGTAGCAGTAAATCAGGCGAAATGCAGTCGCTAGCTTAATAACAGTGGGAAAGCCACAAAAAATACTTATATCTGGTAGAAAGTCACTCTTTAGCTCTCTGCTGCTTGGATCACTCTGCAGGCCACCACGAGGATCTGTGCAGAGTTGGTACAAGCTGGAAAACACGTGTTTAGCGTGTTTTATAGCAGGGGGCTGAAAGGAGCTAGGAATTGGCCCAAAACGACCAATAGACTACTAGTTTCTGGCTGAAACTTCACCAATTCGGACCAAAAGGCTGCTCAGTGCTTCCCACTCCCACTGGTAAGCAAAGAAACTTCCCTCCTTCCTAATAAGGCAATGGATCAGTAACAGGAACTAAAAACAAAGCCCAGGGATCAGCAACTCTGAAACTGGACTACTCTAGTTCAGTAAGGTGGGAAAACAAGAGATTTTTTTTTTTTTTTTTTTTTACAGAGACAAGGAAAAAAAAACAGACAGTAAATGCTATAAATGCTTTTAAGTGGCTAGCACACTTGAGTGTGTTAGCCTACAGGTAAAATTAAGCAACAAATTGACACATGAGTTGTACTCTGAGCATATTAAATATTACAAAAGTTTTGTAGGCTATCTTTTTCTTATTTGGAGTGGTGATTCAGCAACTTTATTTTTTTTAGTTTATATAAATAATACTACTACTACATTTTTGAGATTGACGGGGGAGAGATCATGTGACCAGATAAGTTTTTTAGATGCCACCCTTAAGAAACAGAATGGAAGACTAGATACTGAAATATACAGGAAACCATGTAGGAGGAATGCCTTTCTACTTCGGGATAGTATGCATCCACCTCATGTACACAAGAATATTGTAAAGAATCAAGCTATATGATGCTCCCGTTTAGTAAGTGATAATTTGGCGTTTGAAGCAACATTAGTAGATTTACGTAAGGATCCGAGTTCTAGAGGCTATCGAGAAGTAGATTTATCAGTTTTACAACAAGTGGAGCGTAAGGATACAGCTTTACCATACATTCAGAGGAAGGGAGGAGTTAGTACCATAAAAGAGTGGTCAGCAAACAACAACAATAATAAGAGGATGGTCATTACTTATACCAATAAGAATAGGAGTATAACAGATGTCATTAAGAAGAATTGGGGCATTTTACAGATGATAGACTCAGAACGTTAGTAGGTCCACATCCTAATTTTTATTACAGGAACACTAGGTCCCTGAAGAGTATGTTATGTTATGACAGACGAGTAGATGAAAATCCATTATCCATGAGGAAAGGCACGTTCCCATGTCGGAATTGCAATCAATGTGCCTTTATATCGAGCAAGAGTATTTTTAAACAGCCAGATACGAACATAGTCTATAAGTTTGATCACTACGCAGATTGCAGAACACGTAATCTAGTCTATCTTGCTGTTTGTTGTAGATGTAATGGATTTTATGTAGGCATGACTAATAGGACTCTCAGGGAGAGAATTAGAGAACATTTATATGCCATCAATAGGGAGAATGAGACAAATGCCTTAGCCAAACACATCCTGTCACAAGGTACCACACACACTTTTGAGTTTTTAGCTTTAGAATTGATACATACCACCATGAGGCTAGGGAATACTAGCAATTTTACTGAGAAGGAAGAAAGTAGGTGGATTATTAGGTTGCAAGCTGATATAGGACACGGTCTTAATGATAGGGTTAGTCTAAAACCCTTTCTACTTGACCGTGCCCTGAAACATTGATGTCTTTTTATTTTGTTTTAGTTTTACCTTTGAATATGATTACACAGAGCGTTTTAATGATTGTTGGCTCTTTTTTTATTATTAATGAAAGTAATTTGTTCTATTGGCTTACAAATTAACTATGATAATGAATGTTTTACCATTGGTTGATGAAGTTAAGTGCTGTGTATTTAAATACTCTAAGTGAACTGTTTTTATTTAAGTCTGATGAAGTGTCCTTTGTAGACGTGAAAGCGCTTACTGTTTCGAACGAATAAAGGAGTTTATTTTACTACATTTGAGACTGGTTGGCTTCGATTGTTGTGCAGTACCTGCACCTTCATATCTGATATTTTGACTTTTTCTGGGCTCAGCAGGTACCTTACCCTAACAGAGTTCTTTGTATTTATATCTTCTTGGAGAGGACTAAACCTCGAAGAAAATCTGAACAACTGCTGGTAGCATTTGTTGTAGGGGCAGAGGGGAAGGCTATTTCAAAACAAACCATTTCTAAATGGATAAGCCATTGCATTCATTTCTGCTATAAGCACCATGGAAAACCTATCCCCCAGGGGATCAGATCTCATTCCACCAGGGCTGCATCTACTTCTGCAGCCTTTCTCGGAGGTGTTCCTACCAGGGATATTCTAGAAGCTGATACCTGGAGTTCAGTTCATACTTTCACCAAGCATTATCATTTACCAATTTTCTCTAACTCCAGAGCTGGCTTTGCCACTGCTGTCTTGCAGGGCCTTCTAGCTGGTCCTAATGCTGTATAAATCCATCCTCCCAACCATAGCGTTGGGAATCTACCCAAATGTAATGACTGCAACAGTGAAACACTAAGAACATAGTACAGTTGTGTACACTTACCATAAATGTTGATGTTCGTGTGTATTCACTGTTGCAGTCCTGGTTACCCTCCCTCCAGCCCCCTATTTTTCTCTTACTATACCTCTACTTTCTTTTACTATGCTTAAAAGCCTTTTTGGTGCATTTGCTTTTGGTTGGAAGTATATTTTTGTGTTTTTAATTTTATTTTGCTCCCCATTAGGGGGCACCTGACATCTGGGGCAAGAAAAACTGATGTAATGCCGTCTGCTGCATGTTTTATACTCCTAATGACCTGACGTCATGGAAGAAGGGACAGCAACCGATACAAGACCCAAGACTTTGTTAATCAGGCCAGCTGAGGGCAACCTGCCAGTAGATTACCCAAATGTAATAACTGCAACAGTGAATACACTCGAACATCTACATTTATGGTAAGTGTACACAACTGTACTTTTCTTACTCCTGCCCCAGCACAGGCCTTTAGCTATCCCCCCTGTACTGGACATTGTTGATGATGCCTTTTCGGAATCTAGCTTGGCCCCTGACTCCTTACCTCCTGCTCCCAGAAAACCAGATAGATATTACAAGGTTCCTGATTCTCACAAGTTCCTCTCTAAAAATCCTACTGCGGATCCTGAGACCATTTCACAGGGACCCAAGGGCATTAAGGCTACTACTGCCAAAAATCCTACCCCCTCTGATAGAGATTCCAGGGTGCTGGACAGATGGGGTAAGAAGGTATACACTTCTGCAACCTTGGCCATTAGGGCCTTAAACTGCCAGTTTCATATGTTAAAGTATCAGCAGCATGTTATTGGTTTGCTTAAACAGTAAATGATGTTGATTCCTGACTGTGCTGAAAGTAAGGATTTACAGGATTTAATGCATTCTGTTGAACAAGTTGGAAAACATACTTTGCAATGTGGTTTTGATTCACTAGAAGCGTCATGCAGTGCTGCTATCACTGGGTCTGTACTTAGAAGGCATGCTTGGCTTAAGGAGCAATCTTTGCCAGATCATGTTAAAGCTATATTGTTGGATGCTCCCGTAAACCAGGACCGCCTGTTTGGCAACAAAGCAGAAGTAGTACTTAAAAAGATGGAGGAAAAAGCTAAATCTATGCAAATTGTTAAAGATTTCCTGCAAGTACAGCCTCCAAGATTTAGTAGGCATTGGCCCTCTAAGAATTGGTCCTTTCCTGCCTCTTCCAGGCTTTCTCAGTCCAAACCCAGAACTAGCAAAATACCCAGGCTTCAGTCCCAAGTTCACACACAGGACTAAGCAGTGGGGGGCTCCCACTTCCAAATCAGGGAGTAGTAAGACTCCCCCCTTTGGTAAACTGTCTCAATGACTTAACCTGAAAACTTCCAAGCCCTACTCAACTGACTGCTCCTTTTGGGGGAAAGATTGCTCTGCAGGCAAAAAACTGGGAACTCATACCCAGGGCAAATGGGTTTTAAATATAGTTTTCCAAGGATTCAGATTCCACTTCTATACTTTACCAACCCCAAACGGTTGGCCAGATCTACATCCAAATCAGTGGGCAGAGGCTCAAAAGCAAGTACTCTCTCTCTCTTTTAAGTATAAGGGCTATTCAAACCGTCCCAGAAGAGGAAAGGAGACAAGGTTTCTACTCAAGACTTTTCCTGGTGCCCAGAAAAGACAACATATGGCATCCTGTCCTGGGTCTCTCTATACTAAACACTTTTTTGGTGATTCCAGAATTCACGAAGCTAACTCTTCACCAGTTGCTTCCTATGCTAGGCAAGGATGCCTGGTTGGCAACACTGGATTTAAAGGAAGCCTACCTGCACATCCCAATCAGGGAATCTTGCAGAAGATACCTACGCCTCAAAGCTGGCTGCATGCACTCTCAGTTCTCTGCACTGCCCTTTTGGCTTATCTACTGCGCCCAGGGTATTCACAAAGTGCCTAGCTCCAGTCATTGCATTTTGCAAGCAAAGAAATATTCAAATATACACATATCTGGACGATTGTCTAATTCAGACAGAAAGCCAGGACATACTTTTGAATCATCTGGCGTTTGTACAAAAGGTGCTAACTTGTCTGGGGTACACCATAAACGAAAAGAAATTGCATCTTGTACCCTGTCAACAAATTGTATTCCTGGGAGCAAGCTTGAACACAACTTCCCAGATGGCGTTCCTCATGCCAGAGAAACAAGTTAATTTGTCAACTTACTTCAAACTAATGGCCACAAAAACCCTGCTATCTGCAAGACAAATACTGCAAGCCTTGGGGTTCATGGCCTCCTGCATTCTCCTAATTTCCTATGCAAGACTGCATATGAGGAAACTACAATGGTATCTAAAAAGCCTATGGTGTCAACATTCTCAGGATCTAGAAGCAATGATTCCTATCATACCTTGCCTACAGTTAGAGTTCCTTTGGTGGGCAGAGGCCTGCCACCAAAACGAGGGTCTGCCATTCACTCTATCCCCTGCCACCCAAACCCTAACAACAGACGCATCAGACTATGCATGGGGGGGCTCACTTGGCAGGGAAATGCTTTCAGGGCAAGTGGAACCCAAGCCAAATGCATCTGCATATCAATCAAAAAGAAATGTTAGCTGTACAGAATGCTCTGACAGCCTTCAAGGACCACATTCTTCCAGGACAATTAATGGTAAAGACGGACAACACCACTGTTATGTGGTACATAAACAAGCAGGGGGGAACCCACTCATACCATCTCTGCAGACTAGCCATGGCTCTGTGGAACACAGCCTTGAGCTACCAAGTACACCTACAGGCTCAATTCCTGCCAGGAAAGCTAAAGACACTGGCAGATGAACTAAGCAGAAATCTCATGGACCCACATGAGTGGAAACTGGAACCAAAGACATTCAACATGTTGATAAACAAATGGGGGAGCCCAGAAATAGACCTGTTTGCCTCCCCCCCCCCCCCAGAACTACCATTTTGGACAAATTCTGCACAAGGACTCTCCACAAACGAGCTTGGAAAGTGGATGCCCTGTCCTTCACAATTTATGCCTTTCCTCTCCAAGGTACTACTAAAGATCAAACAGGACAAACCAAGGACGATACTGATTGCACCAGACTGGCCATGCCAACACTAGTACCCCCTCTTGTGCAGTGTGTCACTGCTGACACCATGGCACCTGCCTCAGACCCCTACCCTGCTGTTCCAGCAAGAGGGCCAGATTCTGCACCCTCAGCTTCAAACCCTGAACCTGGCAGCCTGGCGAATTACCTGATCTCTCCATTACCATCCCTCAGTAAACAAGTGTTGGATGTCATTCTGGAGGCAAGGAGGCCTAGTACTAGAAAATCTTATGCTGAAAAATGGAAAAGATTCTGTTCCTGGAACCAAACTCAGGGGGATGGGCACAGCAGTGCCCAATTTACCTCAGATTCTTCAGTACTTAACTGAGATGCTTCATAAGGGCCTTTCCTTTTCCTCCATCAAAATTCATGCCTCAGCCATTTCAGCTCATTACAACACAGAACAACCCCTCTTCTCTCATCCACTGCTCAAGCAGTTCATCAGCGGGGCCAAAAACTTAAGACCACCCAGGAGAGCTCAACTCCAGCCTGGGACCTTAACTTTGTATTGGAAAAACTCACTCTTCCTCCTTTTGAGCCAGGTGCAAGTGCAGAGTTAAAATTCCTTTCTTGGAAAACAGCCTTCCTTTATCCATCACTTCAGCAAGAAGGGTGTCTGAATTACAGGCCCTTATGGCAGTGGAACATTTCCTCATCTTTCATGTGGACAGGGTGTCCCTCAGGACCAATCCTTCCTTCATGCCCAAGGTAGTATCCAGTGTGGCTTTTAATCAGTCCATTCATTTGCCAACCTTCTTTTCTAATCAACAGAACAAAGGGGAACGGATACTGCACTGCTTAGATGTGCACAGACAACTTAGATTTTACTTGGGCAAGACTAAACCTCTCAGGAAATCTGAACAGCTGCTGGTGGCATTTGCTGCAGGGGCAGAGGGGAAGGCCATTTCAAAGCAAACCATCTCTAAATGGATAGGCCATTGCATTCATGTCTGCTGTAAGCACCATGGAACACCTATCCCATAGGGGATAAGACCACATTCAACCAGGGCTGCATCTGCCTCTACAGCCTTTCTCAGAGGTGTCCCTACCAAGGACATCCTAGAAGCTGCTACCTGGAGTTCTGTACATACTTTCACCAAGCATTACCATTTGCCAATTTTCTCTAAATCCAGAGCTGGTTTTGTCACTGCAGTCTTGCAGGTCCTCATAGCTAGTCCTAATGCTATATAAATTCCTCCTCCCATCCTTACCTTTGGGAATCTACCCAAATGTGATGACTGCAGCAGTGAAACACGAATGTAGATGTTTGAGTGTATTCATTGTTGCAGTCCTGGTTACCCTCCCTCCAGCCCCCTGACTTCTTTTTGCTATACCTCTATTTCTTTTTATTATGCTTAAAAGCTTTTTGGTGTATTTGCTTTTTTGTTGGAGGTATAACCTTGTATGTATGCATGTATGTATGTGTATATATATATATATATATATATATATATATATATATATATATATATATATATATAATTGCTTCCCATTAGGGGGGCACGACATCTGGGGCAAGACGGCTGCATGCTTTATACCCCTGACTACCTGAAGTCATGGAAGATGAGACAGCAACTGACGCAGGACCCAAGACTTTGATAATCAGGCCGACTGAGGGCTACTGCAAGCATAAAACCCAAATGTGATGACTGCAACAGTGAATACACTCTAACATCTACATTTATGGTAAGTATACACAACTGTACTTTACCTTTTATGCAACTTTAAGTTGGATGTTTTGTAGAAGCTTTTGTTGGGTGCCAGATAATATAATGTTTGACTTTTTAGGGTTAATTAGCATATTTGAAGTTGTTCAGTAATAAGAATGTGTAAGTCTGGTTGTGATTTTTATTGTTCTTGGTTGATTCTAGGATAAAGTTATTAGCATATATTATGGAGTTAAGGTCCATGGCTATATAATTAGAGAGCAAACAATAGTGGCCCTGACATGGGTCCTTGTGCTACTCCTATATTTACAGAACATTGAGGAGGTATACTATTTCTAGCAAATACTGGAAAAGTTTGATTTTAGGGATAACATTTTTACCAAATTAAGGCATTCAGACTGGAGTTAAATTTGTTGAGTTTATAGGTTTGTTTGTATGTGTATTAAAACAAATAATAAATCACAAAAAATGGTGGGTAATAAGTATGTAACCTAATGATCCAAAAAACAAATGTGCAGGATTGAAAAAGGCAAAAAAAGTTGTATTTAGTGCAAATTCTTCTACTGTGAGAGACTGTAACATGGTCCTTCGAATCAGAAGAGCTCACTCCTTCAACATTAAGAAAAGAAAAAAGCCCCCAGAATAACACAGCACACAGTAGTCTCAGGCAGTCCCTTGTTTCAGACTGACACGAGTAAGCAGCTTCCAAGATTTCATTGATCAATGACACATGAAGTACAGAACAAAGAGTTATGTAGTTAGACCAAAGCCAGCGTAAGACAAGGAGAAGGAAGAACTAAAGCTAGTGTAAAGATAGCAGAAAACAAGTATTATGGAGAACAAAGGTCTAATAGTTGCAGAGGTTAAAACCAGTAGGGAATCGGGTGAGTAACAGAGAGATGAACTTGACTGATGATAATGGATAAGTGTCACTGAAGGCCATAGAATAAACATTCAAGATACAAAACAAGTCCTAAAATCAGTCTTGAGAAGAGAAGAAACTTAACTTCTAATATTAGTACAGTAATGATAATTGTAAAGCAGATTAACCATATTTTAAAGACACTACGATAAATAGTCAGTGGACTGGACAGGGTAACAAATTCGGAACTGAAAGAATGAAGAAACTGTTGCACCTGTTATTGGA
This sequence comes from Protopterus annectens, assembly GCF_019279795.1. Lineage (NCBI taxonomy): Eukaryota > Metazoa > Chordata > Ceratodontiformes > Protopteridae > Protopterus > Protopterus annectens. Next base: position 554,894,201 of record NC_056729.1, on the reverse strand, counting down.
TATCTATCCATCCTCAACCCCCTTTTTCCCATATATTTTTCATAATTCTCCCTCTCACTAGTTATACCACAATGAAAAGTGTCTATAATACTGTTTGTTTGGGTAAAGGTTAAAAAAAAATAAATAAATAAAAATTGCTGCTTGGGTTATCTTACTATGGGTTTTCTTTGCTCTAATGAAAACCCGTAATCACCAACATAATTTTCGTGAGACGAAATAATGAAACTAAAAATCCCAAACCACATACTTTTTCCCAGGGCAAGTAAACTTTTGCCCAGTGTGGGGAAATATGCCCTTTTCCCCACTGCAGTGTGATCCTAGAGTTAGTATGTATAGTTGGGGGGGGGGGAGCGTTGCCCCCCCCCCAAACCTATGTGGGTTTCCGATGGTACGGTGTGTTTTGTGTAGTTTTGGGAAAAAGTATGTGGTTTGGGATTTTTAGTTGCGTTATTTTCATCTTGCAAAAATGACATTCGTGGTTATGGATTTTCGTTATATGAAAGTTGACCCCCTGATGTATGGTGTAGTCAGAGTTATAGAAGAAAATGGTCCCCTTGATGTATGGTATCGTCAGAGTTGTAGAAGAAAACGGTTTATGATTTAATGTCACAGATGAGTCATTTGCAGTCTGGACAAACCACAGTTTGCTTTCAGTAAAAGGTAGTTGCTAACATATTTTGGGATTTTATGTATCGAGGTAAAAACTGTAGTATCCTGGTGGATCCATCCATCTATAACCCCTTTTTCTCATTTTTGCAGTTGGGGTTGGGGTGTCATATCAGTAGTAGACATCATCTAGAGATCGTGTTTACAATGCGTTTACTGATTCTTCAGTTTGACATTAAGTACAAGGTACAGCTAGAAAAGTTTGAGAATGGGGCTAGCACAAACCTCTTATTAGTGGGATAATGGAGTTGTACAAAACTTGGATAGTAGGTTAGATATTCAATTTGGGGAAATTAACGGTCTGATATGGACACCCCACAGGGCTATAGTCTTATCTGCCTTACTGTTGAATGTCTGTATGAATTATCTGAAGTGTCATGACACAGTTCTGATTTGTAAATGTGAAAAAAATGGCCTATGTAGTCATCCAGAGCAAGAGCCAAGAAATTCCATCCATGTTGGGGACAGAGAAATACAGCTGCCTTTGTGTGTGAAATAACTTGAAGTAGATACTTGTATTCAGATTTAGGAGTTATATTTGATCAGTATGCAAGTTTGATATGCATGCTAACAAATTTTATCTTAAAACTGTTAGGACTTTTGACCCAAAAAAATGTTTTGTGGCTGTAGAGCAAGAGTGTTCGCACAACCCTGTCAGTTATTCCTTCATTGGTACAGTAAAGTGTACCAACACTGGAATATGCAGCACTATTATGTCATAGTGGTATCCATTTGGCCGGACTGTTTCACTGCATTCTTTGTGTTTATGTGATGTGGAATTGAAGGTTCACATGGAAAAGGAGACATGAGTATGTGGACAGGTGATGGAAACCGGTGCAGCCTCCATAGCCGTCAGTATTGGTAATGCAGGCAGTAGGATTGGTCAGCACATGCAAGATACGTTTACTCCTACTGAGTGGAGCCATTTCCCTTCCTGTCAGGCATCATAGATGTCTGTCCGTCCAGGTGTTCTTTACTACACCCTGATAAAGTAAAAGGGTCTTTTTTTTGCTTTTGGTATATTCAACTGAATCCAAGCAAGACCTTTTTTAGTTTGGATTCTTTATTTTAGGTTTTTGTTTTGCCAGATTACCTGTATTTGACAAGTATTCTGTCAAAATTCATCTCCTTTATTAGACCCTTCTAGATTTGTCCTTGCAATGCGTGCATTGGGGCACTTCTCTCTGCAGATAAGCACACTTGTTTGTAATTAGTAGGCAAGTCACATAACTCCTGTAAGTGTGGGTTGTTTTGGGACTTTAGACAGACTATTGGAAAACACCATAAGGAGAGATTGCATGTACATGTACCTGAATATTTCTGCTCTTGTCTGTGTGTCCTGAGAGTCATCATGTTCATCCACTCTTTCTTCAGAGCCTAAAATGCAGCTAGTCCAACCTATTAAGTCAGTTCTGGGAGCTTTTTCCACCTCTGTTTCTAAGATAAGAACATTCCAAAAACTGCACCTGTGTTCCCATGTTTCTTCCCTTTATCCTGCATCACTGAAGCTGATTTATTGGCACAAGCTGTAGCCATTAAAGTACTTGTCATAGTCCATGTAAATTCTACAGTGATTGAGGTGCTTTCCAGTCCTGTTCAGTGTTCTGAGTCCATTGAGGTCTGCCTCTTCACTTGCCTTGTTTATCACAGACTACTGCATGTTGTCAGTGGATGTTCCAAAAACTTGGGGCAGAGAGTCTGGTGGTCTTTGTGTTACTGCATCTGTCTCAGGATTCCAGATGTCTTTTGAGCTTGCGTTCTTGAATCATTCAAGATTGCTGATGCCATTGACCGCCTCACTGATACTGAAGTTTTTCAGGTCAGCACCAGCACCACTAACATCAGTCACAGCACCAGTATCATTTGTCATTGTCATCATCAGTCGTTATCAACCACCCTTCCTTTTGCCAGTTTTCTACATGGGGTGCCATCTGTTGCCATCTCTCTCTTTCCCTCTCCAGTGCTGTTCTGCTACCTTCTTTGACATTTATGCCTGACTCTTGCAGGTCTTATGTCACACAGTCCATACATCTCTTTGTTGGACATTCTTGTTTCCTCTTTCTGTCTGTCTCAAATCTTCACGAGATTGACTTCTGCTTTCCTGCAAACCTGTTCTTTTTGAACTTCTGTGCAATTGAACTGCTAGGATTTCTGCTCCGATATCCTCATTTCTTTATCGGTCCCACAGCATGTATCCTGTCACTTATTTCAGACACTGTGTGTCCATCACCTCTAGCTTCCTTGATTGGTCTGCCTACACTGTCCAGGTCTCTGTACATTAGTACTGTTTTCACTCCTGTTTTGTACAACTTGTTTTCAGCGTCTTGTATTTGTCTGTTGCATACTTCCCTGATGCTCTGTGCCAATTGTTTGCAGCCCCTCTGATCCTAGTTTTTACCTCCTCATTTAGACATTCTGTGTTTTACCTATCACAGGGCATTTGTCAGGCATTCTGGCGTTTACCTGTCACAGGACATTTTCCAGTTAGGTCTCTTCTTCCTCTGAATCTTTTCCTCCTCTGAAGCTGCCTCAGAAAGCCCTAGTGAATACTAAACATCTGGATTCCCCACTAGATTCCCTAGTTGAAAACTTGGATTAGGAGAAGGACTTATGCTGCAGCTCCCCCCAAACCCCAGTTTATCGAGTATCTTGACTCGATACAGTAGAGTGAAATCTCACCACTCGGCCCCATTCTTTTCCCTTAGTTTAGATCCTCCTCATTGGTTTAGAATTAAAAACTGTCAGGCCTGCAGATCCTCCCAGGAATTTTCCTTGGTGTCCCCCTCCCTGATGGATGTATTAAATTATGCTGTCAAGACAGCATGAGATAACCCAGGTTATGGTTGCTTCAGTCTCCAAGAAGGCCAGCTGTATACTTTGGCTGGAACACCCTAAGTCAGATAGTGATTGCTGTAGGTGGCCTCAGATAGGGCTACAGTACCTTAGGGCCCCACTAACCTTTCCCCAGTCAGAGAATTAAGATTTACGGAAGGTTTAGGAATAGTCCCAGTATTTCCATCACTATCTTTCTGGGCAGACTATATGACACTGTCATGATATATTTTCATTGGATCATGGCTGATGAAATGCAACAAGCATTGTAGAGATCACAGGATGCACCTTTGAAAGAGTTTAACTGACCTAAGCCACAACCTTCTTAAACATGAGCAACCTTCTAGTTTGCATTATGTGTAACACATACCTTTCCAAACTCCTCTTTCTTTGGCTGACACTTATTCATGAAGGATGTCTGTGACACCTTGAAGCGTAAAAACAAGGGAACATCCTGACTACTTAGGGTTTTAAAATTCTCCCACCCACAGCAGTCTTGTCCAGAATGCAGAGGAGTTATGTTTGACTTCAGCATTGCACGCAACAGAAGCCTCAGTAAAATGCCAATGAACACAGCCCATATAACCAGGCCAGTTTCCCACAGGTTTGTGGGCCTGGAGGCGAAGGTTTTTGGCATTCACAGGAGGGTAAGTTCTACGAACAGGTAGGCGGCAGCAGCAGCAGTCCTAATGCCTTCCCTGCCCTGCTGTAGAGGCACTTAAAGTACACTGTCCCTCCACTCATTTGCCTGGAAACTTTTTACCAAGGACAAGTGAGCAAGGACAGTAATATACAGGGGGTGTACAAGTCCCTTTATAATTTAACCCATCTCCTACTCTTGCCAGCCAAGCCCATCCCATGAAAACATGAAGCAAGGACCAAACATAAAATACACATTTAGAAAATTCCATCAGACCTGAAAGGGTTAGGATATTATTGGTGCCAAAGAAAATGAAGGACTTCAGGCCACTACTGGACCTTAGCAACTTAAACTTACTCATTCCGAAACCTTCTGTATAAGCCATCATGCAACCAGTCATTCTGTGCTTGTCAGAAGGAGACTGGATATGATGTTTCCACCTCTAAGATACCTGCCTTTCCCTTTGCAGAAAAATGGCAAAGAGTCTAGAAGGTACTTGCACTGCTGTATAGGAGCCTAACATAACCAATTCCAGACTCTACCATTTGGGATGCTTCTGCTCTTGGTTGCGGAGGGTACTACAGTGGTTAGAGATTTCAGGTTGTATGTTTGTCTCAGCAGCTGTGCATTCACAAAGGAAACTACAGATGTCCTTCAAGGATGCATCTGCAGTCCTAACAAATGGGTTGTCCTGTCGTCAGGCAGCCCTTCGGTCGGCCGGATTCCAAAGTCTGGGTCTGGCCTCGGCTGGTGTCGCACTTCACCCGACGTCATCTCTGCTGGTCTTCGGGTATAAAGGCATCAGCCGACGCCATTTTCCTCAGTCTTTCTTGCCGCGTGGCGCCCGAAGCAGAAGCTGTTCGCAAGTGCCGGTCGGTCAGATCCAGAGATTACTACTACCGAATACTACTTCAAGACTTCTAAAAGCTAAGTACCCGTTGGGGACTCTTTCTTGCCTCAGCCGATGTCAGAAAAAGTGAATAACTGTTTAACTTGTGGGAAACAAATACCTCATAAAGATTTCCACTCTTACTGCTTACCTTGTTTAGGCCCAGACCACGACGTAGCAGCCTGTTTAGCCTGTGCTTCTTTCAACCGACGAACGCTTAGGCGTCGGTCGGAGTTTGCTGAACAGTTTTTCGGCTCAGATTTTGCGTACATTATGCCGTCGGATCCTCCGACTTCTCAAATTGTTAAAAAACGCAAAGAAAAAGACCGACACTCGCGGTCTGCGGTTTCGGCCGAAACCACGGTTAAGCAAACCGCGAGTGTCTCTGTTTCGGCCGAAACCGAGCAAACGGGTCAATCTACAGCCGAATCCATGACTACTACCGAGGCTCCTGCTACCCTAGTTGAATCGGCCTCTGAAGTTTTGCCTACTAATGTGGTTTCTCTAGAATTATCGGACACCATCCCTTTGGATGTCTCTACCCCAGCACGTGGTGCTGCTAGGCCTCCTGCAGCCATGTCTATAAAGGCCTTTGCCAGGGCTAAAGCAGCCAAAACTGCTAAATCTGTACCTGTTAAGCCCCCCTCTCACAGGCCCAGTTCCAGTTCCCAGATGCTTACTCTGGCAGAGGATCTCATCTCTTTAATAAGGGGATCCCAATCTCACCCAGACAGGGCCTCTCAACCTCCAGAAAAGAGACCTAGAGCAGAGCCCCCTGAGCCAGTGTCCTCAGATGACTCTTCTGATGTTTCAGACAATACAGACCATCCAGAGGCTCCTTTTTCTACTTATGAAGATTCCGATGCCGAAGAATCTATTCCTTCTGCCTCTCCACCAGAGGAATTTTCCTTTGGGGAAACCTTACATGCCATGAGAGAGCAATTCCAATGGCAGGGACAAGATTTCTCAGATTCAAGAAAAAGGCTTAGGACCTTTCTACACTTACCGCAACATAGGCCCTTAGCTATACCTCCAGTTCTTCCTGTTGTGGATGATGCATTTAATGATGTTTGCACTGCTCCTGATACTTTACCTCCAGCCCCTGCCAAGCCCGATAGGTTTTACAGGGTACCGGACACTCATCACCACTTATACAAGGCTCCCCTTGCAGATCCTGAGACTATCTCCCAGGGGCCTAAGGCAGTAGCTTCGACCTCAGCGAAAAGCCCTCTCCCTTCTGAAAGGGAATCCAGGTCCTTAGAGAGATGGGGTAAAAAAGTATACACCTCTGCTACTCTCTCAGCTAGAGCTTTGAACTGTCAGTTTCATATGATCCAATACCAAGAGTTTATGCTTGATCAGTTAACTAAGAAACTGTCCTCTGATGATTCCTTAGATAAGAAATATGTTTTAGAAATGGTGAATAACATTCAGCAGGTTAGTAACCATTCTTTAAAATGTGGCTATGATGCACTGGAGGCTTCATTTAGATCAGCCATGACTGGCACAGTTATAAGAAGGCATGCATGGTTGAAAGAACAGGTCTTGCCGGATCATGTTAAAGCAAAACTATTAGATGCTCCTATGGATAAGGTCAGTCTATTTGGTTCTCCTGCCCAGCAAGTAATGAAGAAAATGGAAGAGAAGGCAAAATCTGTACAAACAGTTAAAGATTTCTTACAGGTTCAGCCCCCAAGGTTTAGCAGGAACTGGCCTTCCAAAAATTGGTCCTTTCCAGACTCCTCTAAATCTCAGAGAGGCAGGAATAGACGTTCCAGAGGCAGAAATCAAACCAGAGGAGGTGCCTACAGAGGACGCCAATGGCAAGGCAATAACCAACGAGGCACAGACACAACCACTGCCACTACAACAGGACAAACATAGTGACTTGGCTCTGACACCGCCTTCCAGGAAACAAATAGCAGCACCCTTAGGCGGAAAGTTAGCCTTATTTTCAAAAAATTGGCACTATATCACAAGACACAAGTGGATTTTGCAAACTATAGACCAAGGCTACAGGTTTCATTGCCACACCTTACCAGTAAAAAGAGGAATGCCAAACCTACCACCAAATCAAAAAACAGAAGCTCTAAAACAGATAGCTCAATTAACAAAGATGAGAGCTGTGGAAAGGGTGCCACCTACAGAACAGGGCAAAGGATTTTATTCCAGACTCTTCCTAGTACCAAGAAAAGAGAAAAGTTGGAGACCTATTCTCGACCTGTCCGCTTTAAACACATTCATCATTGTTCCAAAATTCAAAATGCTGACCCTACAGCAACTTCTTCCCATGCTGGGCAAGGAGTGTTGGCTGGTAACTCTAGATCTCAAGGAGGCATACCTGCACGTCCCCATACGACCAAATTGCAGAAGATACCTCAGATTTCTTGCAGGATCAGAGCATTATCAATTCTCAGCATTGCCCTTTGGCTTATCTACTGCCCAGAGTATTCACAAAATGCCTGGCATCAGTAATCGCTCATTGCAGGCTACAGGAATCCAAATTTATCCATACCTGGACGACTGCCTGATACAAGCGGACAACAAAAGCAAGCTGACACAAGACTTACAAAGAGTCATTTGCTTACTACAAGCCCTGGGATACACAGTCAATTTAAAAGTCAAGACTGATACCATCCCAAACAAGAACATTCTTGGGTGCAGAATTGGACACAGTAAAACAGATGGCATTCCTAACTGCAGAAAAACAAGAACATCTCCCTCTTTACTTCTTGGCATTAACAAAGCAGAACAAACTAACAGCAAGGAAAGTACTGCAGGCCTTGGGCTTCATGGCATCATGCATAATCCTGGTCCCCATGCCAGACTGCATATGAGAAAGCTACAGTGGTACCTAAAGAATTTATGGTCTCAACACAGGCACAGCTTAGAAACCGAAATACCACTAATCCCATGCCTGAAACAAGAGTTCCTATGGTGGGCTCAAGCATGCCAGTCAAACCCAGGTTTGCCCTTCCACAACATTCAAGCAAGCCAAACCATCACAACGGACGCCTCAGACCTAGGTTGGGGGGCCCACATGCTGGACAAATGCATTCAAGGATTATGGACTCCAGATCAGCTGCACCTGCACATAAATCAAAATGAAATGCTGGCAGTAAAACTAGCAATCCAGAATTTCAGACCATTTCTCAAAGAAGGCCAATTACTGATAAGGACAGACAACACCACAGTCATGTGGTACATCAACAAACAGGGAGGCACTCATTCATACCCCCTATGTCGAATGGCTCTGGACCTATGGAATATGGCTCTGAGCTACAACATTCAGTTACAGGCAATATTTGTACCGGGAAAAGAAAACATCCTAGCAGACATGTTAAGCAGAACTACCTCGGATGCTCACGAATGGATGCTACACCCCGACATCTTCAAGGCCATCACAAAAAAATGGGGAATGCCACAAATAGACCTATTCGCATCCCCACTCAATCACCAGATCAAGAAATTCTGCACAAGGACATACCACCCACTGGCTTGGAAGGTGGACTCTCTATCCTTCAGTTGGAAAGACCTGACAGCATATGCATTCCCACCACTTCCTTTGATGCACAAGGTACTACTGAAAATCAAAGAGGAACGTCCAAGGATAATTCTGATAGCTCCAAATTGGCCAAGACAACATTGTTATCCATTGCTGAGGAGCATGTCTCGGGAGGAACGTGGACACTACCCTGATTCCTTTGATGTTAACTCAGAGCGACTACAACATCATGCATCCAAACCTGAAAACTCTACAACTGACTGCCTGGAACATTACATAAGAGCAACTAACCCAGATTTATCCCAAAGGGTCAAAGACATTATCCTTGAGGCCCGCAGACCTTCAACAAGAAGGAACTATGCAGGAAAATGGAAAAGGTTTGTCATTTGGAGTTCTGAAAGAGGAAAAGATGTGTCAAAGATAGATATTGCCAACATCCTGGAGTATTTGGCAGAGCTTCTCCATACAGGCCTGTCCTATTCCTCCATCAAGATACATGCATCAGCTATTTCTGCAGAATACAGCTTGATCCCCTGTCTTCTCACCCTCTACTCAGGCAGTTCCTCAGAGGAATCAAGAATGTAAAACCTCCTAGGAAACCACCATTACCAGCATGGGACTTGAACTCTGTGCTAGAAAAATTGACACTCCCTCCATTCGAACCAGCAGCAACAGCAGACCTTCAACACCTATCCTGGAAAACTGCTTTCCTACTGGCAATTACTTCAGCAAGGAGGGTTTCAGAACTACAGGCCTTAATGGCAGTACAACCCTTCCTAATCTTCCATCAAGATAGTGTCCATGAGAACTAATCCTACATTTATGCCTAAGGTGGTATCCAGAGTGTCTCTAAACCAGGCAATCCACCTACCTACCTTCTTTCCCAATCCACAGAACAGGGGAAAGAGTGCTGCATACCTTGGATGTACACAGACAGTTGCGCTACTACCTGGACAGAACCAAGGGCAATAGAAAAACTGACCAGCTTCTAGTAGCTTATGCAACAGGAAGGGAAGGAAAAGCAATTTCCAAACAGACAATCTCCAAGTGGATAGGAAATTGCATAAGATTCTGTTACTCCTACCATGGAAAGCAACTTCCACAGAACATAAGGCCTCATTCTACAAGGGCTACAGCCACTACCACAGCTTTCTTACGAGGAGTGGCTACCAAGGACATTATTGAGGCGGCTACTTGGACCTCCGTGCATACATTTGCCAAGCATTATAACTTACCTCTATACTCTAGATCCCGAGCAGGCTTTGCCACTGCTGTTTTGCAAGGGATCCTAACTACACCATAATTCTTCTTCCTCCTCCCGTAGTTTGGCTATGGTATTCTACCCATTTGTTAGGACTGCAGATGCATCCTTGAAGGACATAGTACAGTTTTGTACCTACCATAAATGTAGATGTCCGAACAGGATAGCATCTGCAGTCAGGATTACCCACCCTCCTTCCCTCTGTGGTACTCCTAGGGTATTTACCCTCCTAATAGCTAGCTGGGGGGGGATCTCTTATGGTGTATTTGTTTGTATATATGTACATACATGCTTATTTTTTGTGTTTGCCTTCTACTTTTTTGGAAACATTGGCATTTATCCAAAATGTAGCTTTCCAAGAGGGCAACTGGCATCTGGGGCAAGAAACACTGAGGAAAATGGCGTCGGCTGATGCCTTTATACCCGAAGACCAGCAGAGATGACGTCGGGTGAAGTGCGACACCAGCCGAGGCCAGACCCAGACTTTGGAATCCGGCCGACCGAAGGGCTGCCTGACGACAGGACAACCCATTTGTTAGGACTGCAGATGCTATCCTGTTCGGACATCTACATTTATGGTAGGTACAAAACTGTACTTTTTGCTGGGTCTATATTTAGATGATCGAACTTTTGAAAGTTCGACCGTCATATGGTCGATGCCATATGATCAAACTTTTAAAAGTTCGAATATCTAATAATAAAAAAAACTACACACAAAACCTACCTGAACGTTTTAAACAGGGGGGGCAAGCCCCCCTGCACCCCCCATGTGTGTGTGTGGGGGGCTGCATTCCCCCATACCCCCCACTCCTTAAATATACCAACTCCGAGATCACACTACAGTGCAGAAAAGGAGAAATCTTCCCATTCTGCGCTGTATGGAGATCTCCGTTAAAACGTTTGAACTTTCAAAAATTCAGTTATATGGTATTGACCATATGACACTCGAATTTTTGAAAGTTAGAGCATTCAATATAGACCCGTTTTGCTTACACTTACAACTTAAGACTTGCTTCCAAAGGGAGTAATAGAGATTCATTGCAATGACATAGCTGTAATATAGTACATAATCAGATAGGTATAACATAATTTTACCTGATTTGACCGAGGCCTTAAGAATGTGGCAGTGAGCTAGTCAGACCATCTATTGCCTTATTGCTGAGTGCATTCCAAGAGAGAGATCTTTGTCTTGTGAATATTTTCTCTTGTTGTCTCATAATACCTCCGGAATAGTATGTCAGCACATCAGTTGCATAGAAGTTGTTCTCCTTGGGGGTAAACCACAGTGGGACCTTGTTGCATCCATACCTAACACCAAGTGCTGGAATTGCTTTTCTATAATTCCTCTTCTAGAATTGTTCACAGGTAGCTTTCTTTGCTCCCCTCACTTCCTCTGATGATGAACTTTACAGAGAAAGGATTCCTCAAGATCAGTTTAATCCTTATAGCACATTTTTAGGCCCTACAGACATATTTCCCTCACTCTGTCCATGTTGGCTAGAGAGGCCTTTACATCTGTACACCTTATTCCATCTGTTGGTCAAGCCTCTCCTGGGCACTCATTGTCTCAGACTAACAACTTGGTGCCTCCAGTTTTGCTGACAGCTAGAAGTCTGGCTTTTTCGTAGGGTAATTTGAATTATTTTCTTCTAAAAACCTTCAGCTGAGAAGCCTTACAGGGCTAGATGGACCCAACTGTCACTTTGGGCTTCTTCAAAGAACTAAGCCTCTTTTCAACTCCTGTGACTTTTCTGCTTCTCTGCTTCACTACATTTCAGAAACTTTTGATCCCAGCAAAAGCTATTCATCAATTAGGGCTCCTTAGGCTGCCATGTCTAGTTTTCTTTCTGGGCTAGAATTTTCCTCTCTTGTTTCCCTTAAGGTCCGTAAAGCCTTCTTATGAAGAACTTCTCATATCAGGCCTCTCCCTTCACCATTTATTTCCTATTGCAGCTTGTATTTCATGCCTGAAAAATGTGTTTGAACTGACTACTTTTGTGGACTTCAAGTACCTGCTTTAGAATAGGAGGTCATGACTTTGGCCAGGAGAGTTTTTTTGAGCGGTGAGCTGTTTCACAAAAAAACACCTTATTCATTGTTTAATAGAAGCAGGTTAGATCTTGGAATCAGTCCCTGTTTTGTGCTCAAGTTGGCACTGTGGCATGCCAATGAACCTAAACCAAGCTGTCAGCATGTCTGTTTTCTTCTCTAGCAATTCCAGCAGTGGGGAGTAGGACTGATGTATTTTGTTTGGATGTTCCCAGGCATATGAGGTTTGGTGTAGGTAGAACTAAGGATGGTATATAAGAATACCCAGTTCTTCATTTCCTTTGCAAAGTCCAAGTTGTATAAAAAGTTTCTGATGACTGCCATTCTGCTCTTAAGGATTTCATTGTAGCTCAGTGCTAAAAGTTGATGTCGTATTGAGTCCCACAGAAAGTGAGAGTTTGGGGCATGCAGTGTTTGAAGTTAGTTAATTATTAATTAATTATTTTTACCTTTGTTTACCGGGAAAGTCGGACTGGGTAAAACCCAATTTAGGAGGAGGACCGGAGGAGAAAAGCTCCACATACAATCAAACAACAATGTAAGAAGGATATGTAAATGTTTCATATGTACATATGCTAAATCAATACACTGAGTGGCCCGAGTTCCAAAGTTTTGATCCGGCGTCGGTTGCTGTCGCTTCTTCCCTAACGTCAGTGCGACAGGGGTATAAAAGAGGCAGCCGATGCCATTTTCTTCAGTTTTTCTTGCCCCAGATGTCAGGTGCCCCCAAATAGGAAGGCAATACATAATCCTAAGTAAATTACATAAGTAGAAAACAATAGGTACAGCTGTAAGCAAATACACCATGTAGAAATACATCTTAGAGATTGTATAAACAGAGAGCTATAGGTAAAACCCAGGTAAGAAGAGGGGAAGGTGGGAGGGTAACCTGGACTGCAGCAGTGTGAACACTCGAACATCTACATTTATGGTAGGTACAAAACTGTACTATGTTCATTGTGTTACACTGCTGCAGTCATCACACTTAGTTGAATCCCAAAGCTAAGGCTGGGTGGTTGGTACTAAACGGGGTTTGGAGAAGCTAGTAGGGCCTGCAGAACAGCAGTGACAAAGCCAGCTCTGGTTTTTGAGTATAGAGGTAGGTGGTAGTGCTTGGTGAAGATGTGCACTGAACTCCAAGTTGCAGCTTCCAAAATATCCTTGGTTGGTACCCCTCTGAGGAAGGCTGCTGATGTTGCTGTAGCCCTGGTGTAATGAGGCCTAATGTTACCAGGTACAGGCTTCCCATGGTGTGTGTAGCAGAAACGGATACAATGTCCTATCCATTTTGAAATGGTCTGTTTTGATATAGGCTTTCCTTGAGATCCTGCAGCATAGGATACAAAGAGCTGATCAGATTTTCTGAAAACGTTTGTTTTATCCAAGTAGAAACGTAATTGTCTGTGAATGTCCAAGGAGTGTAGGAGCCTTTCCCCTTTATTCTGGGGGTTTGGATAAAAGGTGGGTAAATGAATGGTTTGGTTTAGAGCCATACTGGATACTACCTTTGGCATAAAGGAAGGGTTAGTTCGTAAAGAGACTCTGTCTTGATGAAAAATGATGAAAGGCTCCACTGCCATTAGGGCCTGTAGCTCTGAGACTCTTCGTGCTGAAGTTATTGCTAGCAGCAGGGCAGTTTTCCATGATAAAAATTGTAAATCAGCTGAAAAAGCTGGCTCGACAGGTGGTAGTGTAAGTTTTTCCAAAACAAAATTGAGGTCCCAAGTTGGTGTTGGTGCTCTTCGGGGCGGTCTTATGTTCTTAGCCCCTCTGAGGTACTGTCTTAATAATGGATGTGAAAAAATAGGAGGATCCATGTTGTAATGAGCTGAAATAGCTGAAGCGTGGATCTTTATAGATGAAAAGGAAAGGCCTTTGTGCAACATCTCAGTTAAATATTGCAGAATCTGAAGAATATTTGGGAAAAGAGGATTTTGGCCTTTAGCCTGGTTCCAGGCGCAGATTCTTTTCCATTTGTCTGAGTAGGCTTTCCTGGCGCTGGGTCTCCTGGCCTCCAGGATGACATCCATAACAGCTGTAGAGAGAAGTGTTGACTGGTTGTTTAGATAATCTGCCATGCAGCCAGATTTAAAGTCTTGAGCTGGCTGTGTAGAATCTGATTGTTTTGCTGAGTCAGCAGGTGAGGAATTTGAGGTAAAATCCATGGTGGGCCTTGAGCCATGTTCCTTAATATTGGATACCAGTGTTGGCGTGGCCAGTCTGGAGCAATAAGTATCATTTGTGGTCTCTCTAATCTGGCTTTTAGCAGCACCTTTGCCAGAAGAGGTAGTAGAGGAAAGGCATACACTTAGTGTTTTCCAACTGAATGAGAGGGCGTCCACTTTCCAAGCTAGTGTGTGGTATGTCCTTGTGCAAAACTTTCGCAGTTGGTAGTTTTGGGGGGAGGCAAACAGATCTATGTCTGGGCTTCCCCATTTTTGAGTTATCATTGTGAATACTTGTGGGTCTAGTTTCCACTCGTGAGGATCCATGATATTTCTGCTTAGTTCATCTGCCAATGTATTTTTCTTTCCTGGCAGGAATTGTGCTTGTAGTTGAACTTGGTAGGTCAGTGCTGTGTTCCACAAGGTCATTGCTTGCCTGCATAGGGGGTAGGAATGTGTGCACCCTTGTTTGTTTATGTACCACATCACTGTGGTGTTGTCCGTCTTTATTAGAAGTCCTGGATGCAGGAGGTCCTTGAAAGATGTTAGGGCATTTTGTACAGCTAGCATCTCTTTTTGATTGATGTGGAGATGCATTTGATCTGCAGACCATTTGCCCTAAATACACTGTCCTGCCATGTGTGCTCCCCAGGCGTAATCCGATGCATCTGTTGTCATTGTTTGCCTGGCTGTGGACAAGGTGAAAGGCAGACCCTTGTTGAGGTGACATGCCTGAGCCCACCATAGAAACTCCTGTTGAAGGCAGGGAATTAGTGGTATTATTGTTTCCAAGCTGTGGCTGTGTTGAGTCCATACGCTTTTCAGGTACCATTGTAATTTCCTCATATGCAGTTTGGCATATGGTATTAGTAGTATGCAAGATGCCATGAATCCCAAGGCCTGCAGAATTTTTCTTGCAGGGAGTTGGATATTTGTTGCCATCATTTTGAAGTATTGAGTCAATTGTTCTTGCTTGTCTGGCGTGAGATAACCCATCTGGGCCGTTGTATTTAAGCTGGCACCCAGGAATATTATGTCTTGTGAGGGCACTAGTTTTGATTTCCTTTCATTTACTGTGTACCCTAGGCAACTTAGTAGGCTTTTTTTACAAACGCCAGATGTTTTAAAAGAATGTCCTTGCTGTCTGCTTGAATAAGGCTGTCGTCCAGGTATGGATATATTTGGATTCCTCTTTGTCTGCAGTATGCAATTACTGGTGCCAGGCATTTTGTGAAGACCCTGGGTGCTGTAGATAAGCCAAAGGGCAGTGCAGAGAATTGGTAATGAGTTGAACCCTGCTATAAATCGGAGGTATCTTCTGCAATTTTGTCTGATAGGGACATGTAGGTATGCCTCCTTGAGGTCCAACGTTACCAGCCAAGCCTTCTTGCCCAGCATGGGAAGAAGTTGCTGTAGTGTGAGCATCTTGAATTTGGGTACTTCCAGGTATGTGTTTAGAATTGAATGGTCCAGAATGGGTCTCCAGGCTTTGTCCTTTCGTGGAACCAAAAAGAGTCTTGAGTAAAATCCTTGTCCTTGCTCCTGTGTAGGAACATGTTGAATGGCTCTCATGTCCATGAGAGCTGTAATTTGTCTTTGAGCCTCTGCCCATTGATTTGGTGGCAGGTTTGGCATTCCTTTTTTCCTTGGTAAAGTGTGAAAGTGGAACCTGTAACCTTGAGATACAATATTTAGGACCCATTTGTCTTTTGTGATGATATGCCAGTTGGCTGCAAAAAGTGCAAGTTTTCCTCCCAAGGGAGCTGCCAAGAGGGATTTGCTTGGCAGCCTGAGGGGTAAGTCATTGTGATTGTCTTCTGAAAGTTTGTGGCCTGTCTTCTCCTCCTTTTCTGGGTTGTGGCATCCCATTGTCGAGGCTTGTAAGGCCCTTGAGGCTGACCTCTGCCCCTTGGGCGTCTGTATTTGCCCCTCTGTGGTCTGTCAGAAGTTGGAAAGGACCAGTTTTTGGTTGGCCAATTTCTGCTGAAACGAGGGGGGGTTGCACCTGTAAAAAATCCTTCACCTTCTGCATAGATTTTGCCTTATCATCCATTTTTTTTAAAACCTCTTCTGCTTTCACACCAAATAAAACATCCTGCTGTAAAGGTGCATCCAATAACTTTGCTTTATCATGATCAGGTAAAGTTTGTTCTTTTAACTAAGTATGCCTACGAATGACAGACCCTGTTGCTGCTGCTCTACAGGAAGCTTCCAATGAATCAAATCCACATTGCAAAGTATGTTTTCCCACTTGTTCTGCTGCATGCAACAATTCTTGCATTTCCTTGTAATCAGGCTGCTCTGTGTGTGTGAGCATTTTTTTTGTTTTAATTGAGATCAAATATTGCTGATATTTCAGCATGTGAAACTGGCAGTTTAAGGCCCTCATAGCTAGAGTAGCTGAGGTATATACTTTCTTTCCCCATCTGTCTAGTGCTCTAGAATCCCTTTCAGAGGGTACAGGATTTTTAGCAATAGAGGCCTTAACCCCTTTGGGACCCTGGGAAATGGTTTCTGGGTCAGCAACAGGGATTTTATATAGGAATTTGTGTGAGTTAGGGACTCTGTAGTGTCTATCTGGTTTGACTGGTGCAGGAGGTAATGAATCTGGGTTAAGGCTAGATTCTGAATAAACATCATCCACAATGTCTAACACAGGTGGAATAGCAAGGGGTCTGTGCTGGGGTATTAAAAGGAACTCTCGGAGCCTTTTCTTCGAATCAGAGTAATCCTGGCTTTCCCAGTGGAAATGTTCCCTCATGGTATGTAAAGTTTCCCCTAGGCCTTTTGTCAGGAGGGGGATGGGAACCCCTGATTAGGGTAATTAAGTCTTCTGCCATCTTGAGCATCTGTTTCTTAGGCATGGGGCCTTGTACTGGAGACTGTTGTACAGGCTTCTTTACTTTTAAAGGAGTTTTTAGCTTTGCATAGGATTTAATAGTAAGTGTAGTCGGTCTAAAGACACCTTCAGCAACTGAAGGCCTTTCAACTACACCGGAATCGCCTTCAGCAATGGAATCGGAAGGACCTAAAGATAAAGGCTGTGGAGGCCCAGCAATCTCCGCTTGGGAGTCAGATGCAGCCTGAGGTTCTAAATTGGCGGTCGTCAGGGGCTGCGTAGGCGCCTCACGTAAAACCGGAGAACTGGCGACTGGCATAGCAGAGGCCTTGGTGTCTGGTTTGGATCTCTGCTGCCTGTCCCTATCTTTGCGCTTTTTATGCATCCCGGTCGTCGGTTGCTCCAACGGCATGGTATAATTAAATTTTCTACCAAAGTAATGTCAGGCGAAATCAAACCAACTTTTAATAGTTCGTTTGTTAAACCTAGCACAAAACCGACAACCTGTGATGTCGTGGTCTGGGCCTAGGCAAGGAATGCAATAAGAATGAAAATCCTTATGAGGTATTTGCTTCCCACAAGAAATGCAATTATTAACTTTTTCTGACATCAGTCTGAGATAAGAAAACGTTCCCCAACAGGGTACTTAGCTTTATTGAAGACTTCGGTCTGAAATTCGATTTGAAAATCTCTGGAGTCGGCCGACAGTCACTTGCGAACTGCTTCTGCTTCGGGCACCACACGGCAAGAAAGACTGAAGAAAATGGTGTTGCCTGCCTCTTTTATAACCCTGTCACACTGACATCAGGGAAGAAGCGACAGCAACCGACTCCGGACCAAGACTTTGGAACTCGGGCCGACTGCGGGACCGCCTGACGGCAAATAACCCAAGTGTGATGACTGCAGCAGTGTGAACACTCGAACATCTACATTTATGGTAGGTACAAAACTGTACTTTTTGTGCCCAAGTTGGCACTGTGGCATGCCAATGAACCTAAACCAAGCTGTCAGCATGTCTGTTTTCTTCTCTAGCAATTCCAACAGTGGGGAGTAGGACTGATGTATTTTGTTTGGATGTTCCCAGGCATATGAGGTTTGGTGTAGGTAGAACTAAGGATTTATATAAGAATATCCAGTTCTTCATTTCCTTTGCAAAGTCCAAGTTGTATAAAAAGTTTCTAATGACTGCCATTCTGCTCTTAAGGATTTCATTGTAGCTCAGTGCTAAAAGTTGATGTTGTATTGAGTCCCACAGAAAGTGGGAGATGTTCATCGTGTTACCCTGCTGCAGTCATCACACTTGGGTTATCCTGTCGTCAGGCGGTCCCGCAGTCGGCCGGATTTCCAAAGTCTTGGTCCGACGTCGGTTGCTGTCGCCTCATCCCTGACGTCAGTGCGCCAGGGGTACATATATTGCAACCGACGCCATTTTCTTCAGTCTTTCTTGCCGCGCAGTGCCTGAAGCAGAAGCAGTTCGCAAGTGCCAGTCGGCCGACTCCTGAGATTGTCATATTCGAATTTCAGACCGAAGTCTTCTATAAAGCTAAGTACCCCGTTGAGGAAACTTTTCTTGCCTCAGACCGATGTCAGAAAAAGTTAACAATTGCATTTCTTGTGGGAAACAAATAACTCTTAAGGATTTTCATTCTTATTGCATACCTTGCCTAGGCCCAGATCACGACGTCACTTCTTGTCGATTTTGTGCTAGGTTTAATAAGCGTACTATTAAAAGACGATTTGATTTCGCACGACACTATTTTGGTAGAAATTTTAACTATAACATGCCGTCGGAGCTACTGACTACCGGCGTGCACAAAAAGCGCAGGGATAAGGACCGACAACCCAGGCCTAAGCCAGATTCCGAGGCCTCGGTTGATCCGGTCTCCGCTTCTCCGGTTCTCAGTGAGGCTCCGACGCAGCCCCTGACTACCGCAGTTCTGGAACCCGAGACCGCTACGAATATTTAGACGGAATGTACTAGGCCGACGCAGCCTTTTACTTCAGGCCCTTCCGACGATTTACCTTCTAAGGACGTCGGTGCTTCTGAAACGCCATCGGTTTCTGAAGGCGTTTTCAGACCGACTCTCAGTCAAAACGTTTTATAAGTCGAAGACTCCTAAATCTAAAAAGACTACACTTCAGTCTCCTGTTCAAGGCCCTATGCCTAAGAACAGATGCTCAAAATGGCTGAAGATTTGATTTCTCTTATCAAGGGTTCACAGCCCCCTCCTGACAAAAGGCCTAGACAAGAGGAAGATTCTGCTTCCTCTGAGCAACTGTCTGTTTCTTCGGATTCCTCTGATGACCAAGACTATTCCTTCTCTCCTTATGAAGATTCTGATGCTGAGGACTCTATTCCCTCAGCCTCCCCTCCTGAAGACTACTCTTTTGGGGAAACTTTACACACTATGAGGGAACATTTTCACTGGGAAGGTCAGGATTACTCTGATTCCAAGAAAAGGCTCAGAGAGTTTTTTACTCCCCCAACACAGACCTCTAGCCATCCCACCTGTTTTGGACATTGTGGATGATGTCTATTTAGAATCCAGTTTCAACCCAGACTCTCTACCTCCTGCTCCGGCTAAGCCTGACAGATACTACAGAGTACCTGATTCTCACAAATTTCTTTACAAAAGCCCAGTAGCTGACCCAGAGACCATCTCCCAGGGTCCCAAGGGGGCTAAGGCTTCTATGGCTAAAAACCCAGTACCTTCTGAGAGGGATTCAAGAGCACTAGACAGGTGGGGGAAAAAGGTTTACACCTCAGCCACATTAGCTATGAGAGCACTAAATTCTCCATTTCATATGCTTAAGTTTCAGCAATTTCTAATCTCTCAGTTAAAACAAAAGATAACCTCCCTCCCTCAACAATCTGAATTGAAAGAAGTACAGGATTTGTTGCACGCCACTGAGCAGGTGGGCAAACATACCTTACAATGTGGGTTTGACTCTTTGGAGGCCTCCTGCAGAGCAGCTGTCACTGGATCAGTTATACGTAGGCATGCTTGGTTAAAGGAACAAAATCTGCCTGATCATGTTAAAGCAAAACTACTAGATGCTCCCTTACAGCAGGATGTTCTTTTTGGAGTTAAAGCAGAAGAAGTTTTAAAGAAAATGGAAGATAAGGCGAAATCAATGCAGACAGTCAAAGATTTCCTACAAGTACAACCCCCTCGCTTCAGCAGAAACTGGCCAACAAAAAATTGGTCCTTTCCAGCCACTGACAGACCTCAGAGGGGTAAATACAGGCGCCCAAGGGGCAGAGGACAACCACAAGCCCAGTATAAACCTCGCCAATGGAACACTTCAACCCAGAAGGGAGGAGAAGACAGGTCTCAACCCACCAGAAGGCAAACTCAACGACTTGCACCTCAGCTGGCCAAACAAAACTCTTTTGACAGCTCCCTTGGGAGGAAAACTAGCACTTTTTGCAGACAACTGGCACATAGTCACAAAGGACAAATGGGTCCTAGACATAATTTTACGAGGATACAGATTCCACTTTCACACCTTGCCAATGAAAAGAGGAATGCCAAACCTGCCACAAAAATCAATGGGCAGAGGCACAAAAACAAATTACAGCTCTCATGGCCATGAGAGCCATTCAACGGGTACCGACTCGAGAGCAAGGACAAGGATTTTACTCAAGGCTCTTTCTAGTACCCAGAAAGGACAATGCTTGGAGACCAATTCTGGACCTTTCAATTCTAAACACAAGTTCCCAAATTCAAGATGCTAACACTACAGCAGCTACTTCCCATGTTGGGCAAGGAAGCATGGCTGGTAACGGACCTCAAGGAGGCATACCTGCATGTCCCTATCAGACAAAGTTGCAGACGATACCTCCGTTTCATTGCAGGTTCAACCCATTATCAATTCTCTGCACTGCCCTTTGGCTTATCTACTGCGCCCAGAGTTTTCACAAAATGCCTGTCACCAGTAATTGCATACTGAAGACAAAGAGGAATTCAAATATATCCATACCTGGACGACTGCTTCATCCAAGCAGAAAGCAAAGACATTCTCTTACATCATCTAGCTTTTGTGAAGCATCTACTAAATTGTCTGGGGTACACAGTAAACGAAAAGAAGTCAAAACTAGTACCCTCACAAAAAATGACATTCCTGGGTGCCAGCTTGGACACAACGGCCCAGAAGGCTTATCTTACACCAGACAAGCAACTACTACTGACTCAAAGACCCAATTAACTGCAAGAAAAATTCTGCAGGCTTTGGGCTTCATGGCATCTTGCATTCTGATAATACCATTTGCAAAACTGCATATGAGGAAATTACAGTGGTACCTAAAAAGCGTATGGTCTCAACACAGCCACAGCTTGGACACAGTGATATCTCTCATTCCCTGCCTTCAACAGGAATTTCTATGGTGGTCACAGGCATGTCACCTCAACAAGGGTCAGCCTTTCACCTTGCCCCCAACCAGGCAAACTATCACAACAGATGCTTCAGACTATGCCTGGGGGGCACACATGGCAGGACAATGCATTCAAGGCCTATGGACTGCAGATCAAAGAAATCTGCACATAAATCAAAAAGAGATGCTAGCTGTACAGAAAGCTCTGACAGCCTTCAAGGATCTACTACATCCAGGACAACTTGCAATAAAGACTGACAACACCACAGTAATGTGGTACATAAACAAACAAGGGGGCACACATTCCTACCCTCTTTGCAAGCAAGCAATGATCTTATGGAACACAGCTCTGGCCTACCAAGTCCAGTTACAAGCTCAATTCCTGCCAGGACAGAAAACCACATTGGCAGACGACCTAAGCAGAAACATCAAAGACCCCCACGAGTGGAAACTAGACCCACAAATATTTACAATGATAACTCAAAAATGAGGCCTTCCAAATATAGACCTGTTTGCCAGTCCTTAAAACTACCAACTGACAAAATTTTGTACAAGGGCATTCCACCATCAAGCTAGGAAAGTGGACACTCTCTCCTTCAGTTGGAAAAACCTGACAGCATATGCCTTTCCTCCATTACCTCTTCTCACAAAGGTTCATTTGAAGGTCAAAAAGGAGAAACCACAACTGATTCTCATAGCCCCAGACTGGCCACGCCAGCACTGGTACCAGCTATTAAAGAATATGGCTCGCAGCCCACCATGGATATTGCCTCAAATACCCCATTTGCTCACGCAACAAAACAAACAGATACTACACAGCCAGCTCAAAACCTTAAACCTGGCTGCATGGCAAATCTATTAAACGTCCAACCAGCCCCTCTTTCACAAGCAGTTCTGGATGTCATTCTGGAAGCCAGGAGGCCAAGCACCAGGAAGGCTTAATCGGACAAATGGAAAAGGTTTTCTGCCTGGAATCAAGCTAAAGGCCAAGACAACTCAGCCTCATATGCCTCACATTCTGCAGTATTTAGCTGAGATGTTGCACAAAGGACTTTCCTTCTCCTCAATTACAATCCATGCTTCAGCTATTTCAGCTCACTACGACACAAATCCACCTTTATTTTCAAATCCTCTTCTAAGGCAGTTCCTCAGAGGGGCAAAAAACATTAGACCACCTAGAAGAGCTCCTACACCAACATGGGACCTCATCTTTGTTCTGGAAAAACTAACGTTACCTCCCTTTGAACCAGATTTCTCTGCAG
Organism: Protopterus annectens; assembly: GCF_019279795.1. NCBI lineage: Eukaryota > Metazoa > Chordata > Ceratodontiformes > Protopteridae > Protopterus > Protopterus annectens. Next base: position 554,871,718 of record NC_056729.1, on the reverse strand, counting down.
ACCTTCAGTTCCTATCTTGGAAGACTGCCCTGCTCCTGGCAGTAACTTCTGCTAGGAGAGTCTCAGAATTACAAGCACTAGTGGCAGTGGAACCTTTCCTCATTTTTCATCAAGACAGAGTTTCTCTACGAACTAATCCTTCCTTCATGCCTAAGGTGGTTTCCAGTGTAGCTTTAAATCAAACCATCCACCTACCCACTTTCTTCCCCAATCCACAGAACAAAGGTGAGAGACTCCTGCATTCCTTGGACATTCACAGGCAGCTTCATTACTACTTGGATAAAACTAAGGCTTTCAGAAAAACTGACCAGCTCTTTGTATCCTATGCTACAGCTTCTCAAGGGAGGGCTATATCCAAACAAACCATTTCTAAATGGATAGGCCATTGCATACGGTTCTGTTATACCCATCATGGGAAACCAGTTCCTCCTAACATTAGATCCAACTCTACCAGGGCAACAGTTACCTCTACAGCCTTTCTCAGGGGGGTTCCTACCAAGGAAATTTTAGAAGCTGCAACTTGGAGTTCTGTACACACCTTCAACAAACACCATCACTTACCTCTTTACTCTAAGTCCAGGGCAGGCTTCACCACCGCAGTTCTGCAGGGCCTCATTGCCTCCACTAATCCTCTGATACCTCCCCCCTACCTTAGCTTTGGGATTCAACCCAAGTGTGATGACTGCAGCAGGGTAACACGATGAACATAGTACAGTTTTGTACCTACCATAAATGTAGATGTTCGAGTGTTCACCCTGCTACAGTCCAGGTTACCCTCCCTCCATCCCCTCTGATCTACTGGCTAAATCTCTGCTATGCCTTACTGATGTATTTGCTTGTAGCTGAAGGGATTTTGTGTTTGTGCAGTGTTCACACCATTTGGTACTAATTCTGATCACCCTTTTGGGGGCACCTGACATTTTCTTCAGTTTTTCTTGCCCCAGATGTCATCGGTTGCAATATATGTACCCCTGGCGCACTGACGTCAGGGATGAGGCAACAGCAACTGACGTCGGACCAAGACTTTGGAAATCCGTCTGACTGCGGGACCGCCTGACGACAGGATAACCCAAGTGTGATGACTGCAGCAGGGTGAACACTCGAACATCTACATTTATGGTAGGTACAAAACTGTACTTTTGGGGCATGCAGTGTTTGAAGTTAGTTAATCATTAATTAATTAATTTTACCTTTGTTTACTGGGAAAGTTGGACTGGGTAAAGCCCAATTTAGGAGGAGGACCGGGGAGAAAAGCTCCACATACAAACAACAATGCAAGAAGGATATATAAATGTTTCATATGTACATATGCTAAATCAATACACTGAGTATACAGTGGGTATAAAAAGTTTACACACCCCTGTTAAAATGCCAGTTTTTTGTGATATAAAAAATAAGACCACAATAAATAATTTCAAAATTTTTCCCACCTTTAATGTGAGCTATAACCTGTTCAATTCAATTGAAAAGCAAACAAATCTGTTAGGGGAAAAATATAAAAAATAAAAAAACATACAATAAGCTGGTTGCATAAGTGTGCACACCCTTAAGCTAATATTTTGTTGAAGCACCTTTTGATTTAATTACAGCATTCAGTATTCTTGGGTACAGACCTACCATCAATTAAAGAGACTCTGATTAACCCCAAATAAAGTTCAGCTGTCCTAGTAGGATTTTCCTGTCATTTACTCCATTGCCTGCTATAGTAAAAGCCATGGTTCACAGGGAGCTTACAAAGAATCCAAGGGATGTCATTGTTGAAAGGTATCAGTCAGGAGAAGGGTACAAACAAATTTCCACAGCATTAGATATACTATGGAACACAGTGAAGACAGTCATCAAAAAGTGGTGAAAATATGGGACAACAGTGACATTGCAAAGAACTGGATGTCCCTCCAAAAGTGATGAAAAGACAAGACGAAAACTGATCAGTGAGGCTGCCAAACAGCCTACAGCAACGTTGACGGAGTTGCAGGAATTTCTGGCAAATACTGGTTGTGTACTACATCTCCCATATTCTTCATATGTCTGGGATATGGGGTAGGGTTGCAAGACGGAAGCCTTTTCTTACACAGAAAAACATCCAGGCCCTGCTAAAATTTGCAAAACAATACATCAAGTCTCCCAAAAGCATGTGGGAAACCGTGTTATGGTCTGGTGAGACTAAGGTTGAACTTTTTGGCCACAGTTCCAAAAGCAAAAATAGCACTTCACATCACCAAAAGAACACCAGCCCCACGGTGAAGCATAGTGGTAGCAGTGTCATGCTTTGGGGATGTTCTTCGTGTTTCACTGTTGCAGTCATTACATTTGGGTAATCTGCTGGCAGGTTGCCCTCAGTTGGCCTGATTAACAAAGTCTTGGGTCCTGCATTGGTTGCTGTCCCTTCTTCCATGATGTCAGGTCGTTAGGGATATAAAATATGCAGCCGACACCATTACATTAGTCTTTCTTGCCATGTGGTGCCCTAAGCAGAAGCAGTTCACAAGTGCCGGTCGGCCCTGACCACGATGTACCTTCCTGTCAGTTCTGTGCTTTATTTAATCAACGCACTATTAAACATTAGTACATTTTTGCTTCTAAATATTTTGGCTCACACTTTAATTATCCAGAAATGTCGTCAGTTAGCGATCAGACTACCAGAATACCTAAAAACGCAAAGAAAGACAGACAGAGGCCATTGAGGTCCAAAACTGCCGACGATGCTTCTAAGCCAGTCGCCAGTTCCCCAGTACTCAGTGAGGCGCTTTTGCGGCCCCTGATACCCGCTAATTCTGATTAGCAGGCCTCTACTGAGACCCATTCGGAGTCTGGTATGCAGCGAGATGCTTCAATTATGGAACCCGCGGATGTCTCTACCTTGGATGAGTCCGGAGCCACTGTGTAGGCACCGGCTTCTGAGGGTGTTTTCAGGCCTACAGATTTGTATATTAGACCGACGCTATCTTCAAAACTAAGGCCAAAATCTTGACCTGTGTCTAAAAAACTAATGCCTAGGCCACATGTGCAGGCCCCTATGCCTAAGAAACAAATGATCAAAATGGCTGAAGATTTAATTACTCTGATCTGGGGTAGCCAACCCCCCCCCCCCCCTTCTAAGAGGCTTAGGAAAGACATTGATTATGAATCTTCTGAACAGGATTCTATTTATTCTGATTCTTCTAATGAACAGGAATTGTCTGTACCTACTTATGAGGACTCTGATGCAGAAGATTCCATTCCTTCTGCTTCTCCCCCGAGAATTTTTCTTTTGGGGAAACTTTACATACCTTAGGGGAACATTTCCACTTTGAAAGTCAGGATTTTTCTGAATCTAAAGAGAGACTTAGGGATTTTCTTCTTTTTCCTCAGCATAGGCCTTTGGCTATACCTCCTGTTCCAGACATTGTTGATGATGTTTTTTCAGAATCTAGTATGGCTCCTGATTCTCTGCCTCCGGCTCCTTGTAAGCCAGACAGATACTACAGGGTTCCTGACTCCCACAAATTTCTTTTCAAAAATCCTGTTGCGGATCCTGAAGCCGTTTCTCAGGGTCCCAAGGGCATTAAGGCTTCTACTGCTAAAAATCGTACCCCTTCTTATAGAGATTCTAGGGTGCTGGATAGATGGGGTAAGAAGGTTTACACTTCTGCAACCTTGGCAATCAGGGCTTTAAACTGTCAATTTCATATGCTAAAATATCAACAGCATATCATGGGACTGCTTAAGCAGAAAATTATGTTAATTTCTGATTGTGTGGAAAATAAAGATTTACAGGATCTATTGCATTCAGATGAACAAGTTGGAAAACATACTTTGCAATGCGGTTTTTATTCTCTGGAGGCCTCTTGCAGGGCTGCTGTAACTGGGTCTGTGCTAAGAAGGCATACTTGGCTCAAAGAGCAAACTCTGCTTGATCATGTTAAAGCAAAATTGTTGGATGCTCCTTTACAGCAGGACCGTCTCTTCGGTAATAAGGCTGAAGAATTTCTAAAAAAGTTGGAAGATAAAGCTAAATCTATGCAAACTGTGAAAGATTTCTTACAAAGGCAACTTCCAAGATTTAGTAGGTACTGGCCTACTAAGAACTGGTCCTTTCCAGTTCCTTCGAGAGCTACTCAAGTCAAACCCAGACATTCCAAAGGCACCAGGTTTCAGTCCCAAGGGACTTTCAGAACAAAACAATAGGGTGCCTCTTCTTCCAAATGTGGAAACAACAAGACACCTCCCTATGGTAAGCAGTCTCAATGACTTCCCTTTACACCTCCCAAGCACTTACCGTTTAGCCGCCCCCTTGGGGGGAAAACTGACTTCATGCAAGAAACTGGCAACTTATAACCCAGGACAAATGGGTTTCAAATGTAGTATCCCAGGGATACAGATTTCATTTCCATACATTGCCAATTCCAAACGGATGGCCAGACCTGCCCCCAAATCAGTGGGCAGAGGCCCAGAAACAAGTATTTTCCCTCATGAGCATGGGGACTATTCAGCTAGTACCAGAAGAGGAAAAGGGACAAGGTTTCTGTTCAAGACTTTTCCTGGTACCCAGAAAAGACAAATCATGGCGTCCAATTCTGGACTTATCTACTCTAAACACCTTTCTGGACATCCCAAAATTCAAGATGCTGACTCTTCACCAATTACTTCCTATGCTAGGCAAAGATGCCTGGTTGGCAACTCTAGATTTAAAAGAGGCTTACCTGCATATCCCAATCAGGGAATCTTGCAGAAGATACCTCTGCTTCAAAGCAGGCTACTTGCATTACCAGTTTTCTGCACTGCCCTTTGGCTTATCTACCTCGCCCAGGGTCTTTACAAAGTGCTTGGCTCCAGTAATTGCATTTTGCAGGCAAAGAAATATTCAGATATATCCATACCTGGACGATTGTCTAATTCAGGCAGAAAACAAGGACATTCTTCTAAAACATCTGGCGTTTGTAAAAAAAAGGGTTCTAACTTGTCTAGGGTGCACTATAAATGAAAAGAAATCACAACTGGTACCCTCTCAAAAAATTACATTCCTGGGTGCAAGCTTGAATACAACTGCCCAGATGGCTTTTCTTACACCAGAAAAGCAAATTAATTTGGTGACTTACTTCAAACAGGTGGCCACAATCACCCTGCTATCTGCAAGCCTTGGGGTTCTTGGCCTCCTGCTTTCTTCTAATTCCATATGCAAGACTGCATATGAGGAAACTTCAGTGGTACTTAAAAAGTTTATGGAGTCAACATTGTCACAGCCTGGAAACAATGATTCCTATCATACCTTGCCTGCAACTAGAGTTCCTATGGTGGGCAGAGTCCTGCCACCAAAACAAGGGTCTGTCATTCACACCACCCCCTGCCACCCAAACCCTAACTACAGACGCATCAGACTATGCTTGGGGGGCTCATCTGGCAGGGAAGCGCATTCAGGGCAAATGGAGCCCAAATCAAATGCACCTTCATATCAGTCAAAAAGAAATGCTAGCTGTAGAGAATGCACTGACAGCCTTCAAGGACTACGTTCATCCAGGACAATTACTGATAAAGACGGACAACACCACGGTTATGTGGTACATAAACAAGCAAGGGAGTACACACTCCTACCCCCTTTGTAGACTAGCCATGGCATTGTGGAACAGGGCCTTGACCTATCAAGTACAACTACAAGCTCAATTTCTGTCAGGAAAGATAAATACTGTGGCAGACTAACTAAGCAGAAATCTCATGGACCCTCACGAATGGAAACTTGAACCACAGATTTTCAACCTGTTGACATGCAAATGGGGGAGCCCAGACATAGATCTTTTTGCCTCACCCCAGAACTATCAGTTGGACAAATTTTGCACAAGAACTCCTCACAAAAAAGCCTGGAAAGTGGATGCTCTGTCCTTCAGCTGGAAAAACCTATCAGTCTATGCCTTTCCCTCTCTGCCTCTGCTCTCCAAAGTTCTACTAAAAGTCAAACAGGACAAACCAAAAATGATTTTGATTGCTCCAGACTGGCCTCGCCAACACTGGTACCCACTCCTGCGCAGTGTCACACCTTCCACCGTGGCACCTGCCTCAGACACCTTACTTACTGTTTCAGCAGAACAACCAAACTCTGCACACTCCGCTCCAAACTTTGAATCTTGCAGTGTAGCTTATCACCTAAATTCACCCTTAGTATCCCTCAGCAAACCTGTGATGGATGTCATTTTGGCGGCGAGAAGACCTAGTACTAGAAAATCTTATGCTGACAAATGGAAAAGATTCTGTGCCTGGAATCAATTTCAAGGGATAAGCACAGCAGTTCCCAACATTCCTCCGATTTTACAGTACTTAACTTAGATGCTTCACAAGGGCCTGTCCTTTTCTTCCATAAAAATCCATGCGTCAGCCATTTCGGCTCATTACAACACAGAACCTCCCCTCTTCTCTCATCCTGTGCTAAAGCAGTATCTCAGAGGGGCCAAAAACTTAAGACCACCCAGGAGAGTTCCAACCCCTGCCTGGGACCTCAGTTTTGTATTGGAGAAACTCGCTCTCCCTCCTTTCGAACCAGCTGCTACTGCAGACTTAAAATTTCTATCCTGGAAAACAGCTTTCCTTTTAGCAGTCACTTCAGCTAGAAGGATTTCCGAATTACAGGCTCTTATGGCTGTGCAGCCTTTCATCATTTTTCATGCGGACAGGGTATCTCTCAGGACCAATCCATCCTTCATGCCTAAGGTGGTATCCAGTGTGGCTCTTAATCAGGCCATTCATTTGGCAACTTTCTCTCCCAATCCACAGAACAAGGGGGAGCGGATTCTGCATTCATTGGATGTACACAGACAACTTAGATTTTACTTAAACAGGACTAAATCTCAAAGAAAATCTGAACAACTGCTGGTAGCATTTGCTACAGGGGCAGAGGGAAAGGCTATTTCAAAGCAGACCATTTCCAAATGGATAAGCCATTGTATTTGTTTCTGCTATAAGCACCATGGAAAAACTATCCCCAGGGGATCAGATCCCATTCCACCAGGGCTGCATGTACTTCAACAGCCTTTCTCAGAGGTGTTCCTACCAGGGACATTCTAGAAGCTACTACCTGGAGCTCAGTTCATACTTTCGCCAAACATTACCATTTACCACTTTTCTCTAAATCCAGAGCTGGCTTTGCCACTGCTGTCCTGCAGGGCCTTATAGCTGGTCCTAATGCTGTATAATTCCCTCCACCCAACCATAGCTTTGGGAATCTACCCAAATGTAATGACTACAACAGTGAAACACGAAGAACATAGTACAGTTGTGTACACTTACCATAAATGTAGATGTTCGAGTGTATTCACTGTTGCAGTCTTGGTTACCCTCCCTCCAGCCCCCTATTTTTCTCTGGCTATACCTCTACTTTCTTTCACTGTGCTTAAAAGCCCTTTTGGTGTATTTGCTTTTGGTTGGAGGTATATTTTTTGTGTTTTTAATTTTATTTGCTCCCCATTTGGAGGGCACCTGACATCTGGGGCAAGAAAAACTAATGTAATGCCGTCGGCTGCATGTTTTATACCCCTGACGACCTGACTTCATGGAAGAAGGGACAGCAACCTACGCAGGACCCAAGACTTTATTAATCAGGCCGACTGAGGGCAACCTGCCAGTGGATTACCCAAATGTAATGACTGCAACAGTGAATACACTCGAACATCTACATTTATGGTAAGTGTACACACCTGTGCTTTGATTTTCTTCAGGTTGAACTAGGGCTTTAGTCAAGGTGGATGGAATTTATGAACAGTTCCAAATACCAGTCGCTTTTGGCCCAAAACCTTCAGGCGTCTGCTAGAAAGATGAAGATGAAGAGGAATTTCATTTTTCAACATGACAATGACCCCAAGCATACATCCAAATCAACAAAAGAATGGCTTCACCAGAAGAAAATTTAAGTTTTGGAATGGCCAATACCTAAATCCAATAGAAAATCTGTGGGTGACCTGAAGAGGGCTGTGCAAAAGAGATGCCCTTGCAATTTGACAGATTTGGAGAGCTTTTACAAGGAAGAGTAGGCAAATATTGCCAAGTCAAGATGTGCCATGCTGGTAGACTCCTACCCATGAAGACCGAATGCTGTAATTAAATCAAAAGGTGCTTCAACAAAGTATTAGATTAGGCGTGTGCACACTTGTGCAATCAGCTTATTGTATGTTTTTAGTTTTTATATTTTTCCCCTAACAGATTTGTTTGCTTTTCAATTGAATTGTACAGGTTGTAGATCACATTAAAGGTGGGAAAAGTTTTGAAATGATTTATTGTGGTCTCATTTTTTTATATCACAAAAACCTGGCATTTTAACAGGGATGTGTAAACTTTTTGTATCCACTGTAGCTTGACAAGAAACATAAAATGCTGTAGAATTAGCTATAGTTAATGCATATGATTAATCATTCTTCACTATTGCAATAAGCACAGGTTTAACAAGTCAAAAAGCATTCATTCTTGTATACGGCATTTATTTTATTAAAATGTTATGTCAAATGTATACGTTAATAAAGATTTTTAGTATTCATTTTATTAATATATTATATTTATTGTATTAAATATTATAATTAGTATATTAATAATGTTAAAAGATTTTTTTCCTTGTCTCAAATGTGCATTTCCAACCCCACATAGAAGTCATTTGGAGTCATTACTGGACACATTGCGGGTGCTGCGAAGAGCACTACTGGCTGACATCAAAGATTGAAACAATACTAATTTCATGAACTGTAATCTTACTTTGACTTAGGAATGGGGTCCATTCATGTCACAGTATTAGAAGCCCAAAGGATTTGGAGAAATTAAAGAGAGAAGTCATTTACCCACACCTGATTTAAACCAATTGTAATGTGGCACACCAGACCGTTAAGTGTGTTTGTAGTTAGCAATGTTTAGAGAAAGGGCGACCTGTACATTGCCATCTTGATTGGAGAATGAACATTTTCAGCAGTGTTAATGTACAGGTAGTGCCCACTGAAAAACAATTGCTTCTTCGTAATAAGCTGCCGTGAAGCTTGGACAGTTAGAAAACAAATGGACACCTGTTTACACTCGCTAAACGATATAAAATTAAGATTCAAAAAGTAAATTAAAAATGAAAAGTGTGTGTGTGTTTATATTTGTATGTATGTGACGGAGAAAATGAGAGCATAAGAGTGAAAGAGGGGCAGAGACAACACTGCAGTATTCTGGTTAACAGTACCGTTATAAAAGGGAGGAAGCAAAGGTCTTTAAGACTGGCATTATTGACTTTAATGCTCAGTGTATATGTACCTCTGTGTGCTTTCATGCTTGTGAGAGATGAGGAGAGAGAGAGGCTGGGGATGGAGAGCATGCTGCTTGCAAGAGGCAGTTCGTCAGCAGGAAGTTATTAAAATCATAGTATGTGGCAGTTACAGATGGACTTAATCTTCAGTGATTTCCAGGAAAACATTAGGAGCAGCACTAGGATGCAAAATCAAGGACATTAAAGGGGGGGGGGGGTCTGCAGTATCTTGCATTCCCCCCTCCCCCCACAGGATACATTTTGGGAGCCATCCTACGGATTAGACATTAAACTGAAGTCTGATCTGCTTGACTTGGTGGTAGCTCAGGTTCATAGGTAGGTACTAGGCTATCTGCCCAAGGTCCTACGTAAGCCTAGCAAGCAAGGTTCCATAGCTTACACCACCCAAGAAAGTTATTTTCCTGTGCCACTGTCCAGCAGAGACACAGAAGTGATCCCCTGGGTGTATTTCCTATTTCCCATCCACTCATCAAGATTTTTCTTGAAGAGTGCTAATGAAGAACTTTGTTTGACATAGATGGGTAGCTTGTTCCAGAGTATAGGAAGTCTCTGGGACAGGAACCTATCCCTCCAGCGTATCCTGTTTATTGTGGTGACAAGGTTTAGGTCCCTAGAGTGTGTAGCTCGGAGAGATTGGGATTTCTTTAGGTGTAGCATGTCCAACAGCTCTGGGTTTGATATAGCTTTATATGTTAGGTAGAGATCACCTTGGAGTAGGCAATATGCTGCTGAGTAAAGCCGAGTTTTTTGAGGCAGTCAGTGTAGGGCATTTATTTGAGGCCAGTAATCCTCTTTGTGAGGTACTTCTGTGGCCTTTCCAGCTGCTGCAGATGTCTTGTGAGGTACATTCCAAAAGGGGCATTGTACTCTATAATGAGTCTAATGTGTGACGAGTAGAGGGGAACAATGACCTCTTTTTTCCTGGATGAGAACCCTTTTATGATGAGGTGTGCCATGTAGAAGGATTTCCTGACTACTGTGGCAATTTGACTATCAAAGGAGAGACTACTGTCCACTTGGGTCCCAAGGTCTCTTATCACGCATTCGGTGTTAGGTAGATTGCTGCCTATGTGGTAGTTCATGGGTACAGAGTTTTTACCAAAGGGGATGACACTGCACTTTTTGGCATTGAGTTTGAGGCCATGGCTGTGACACCAGGCATCTGTCTCAGTGAGGCCTTTCTGTAGGATGTTCACATAATTTGGGGACTTGACTATGGCTCCTAGTTTGCAGTCATCTGCGAACTTCATTAGCCAGAGGCCTTCTGTGTTAGCCTGTACTTCAGAGAAGTAGATACCAAACAGGAGAGGTCCCAGGATGGAACCCTGTGGTACTCCACTTGTCACTGCTTTGAGGTCAGATTTGGAGTCTGCAACTTTTACAGTGTGGGTTCTGTCAGTGATCCAGTTGGCAACCCATCTTGTGACATAGGGATTTATACCTAGTTTAGTGAGTTTAGCTATAATTCCAGAATGGGGGGATGGTGTCGAAAGCCTTGGCGAGGTCAAGATAGGCTGTGTAAACCATCTTATCCTCATCCACGGCTTTGGTGACTGCCTCAAAGAAGTCTATCTGGTTCAGGAGGCCTGATCTGCCTTTCACAAACCAGAACTGGGTGGGATCCAGGGTTTGGAGGTTACCAGTGTCTTTGTTTATGAGTTCCATGATAATACGTTCCACGGCCTTGCAGACCAGGCTCGTCAGGCTAATAGGTCGATAGCTCCCGGGATCAGTGGTGGCTCCCCCTTTGTAGAGTGGGATAACTCTTGCTGTGCGCCATTCAGTGGGCACAAAGCCTGATGCAAGGCTATTGTTGAACATGGTGCTTAAGTGGGGAGCCAGTTTGTTCTGAAGTTCATGTAAAACGCAGCCTGGGATGTTGTCCGGTCCCATGGATGCTATGTTTTTGGCTTTAGAGAGTGCAGCTTTTACCTGCGTAGTTGTGATTACAGGGACTCTGCATTCTTCCTTTATAGATATGGGCCCTTTAGGGAGTGAGAGGGGGGTAAAGTTAGCACTGAACCTATCTGCCAGGATGTTGGCAATATCAGTTGGTTCTGTAATTTTCGTGCCTTTGTGCTGTAACTCAGAGCAGATCTGGGTGTTGCCATATAGATTCTTGACATAGCTGTATAATGCTTTGTGGTTGTCCTTGGATTTAGTGGTGATTTTGTTTTCGTAGCTAGCTTTGGAGGATCTTATAAGGGATCTCAGCTTCTTACTGAAGCTGACCAGGGAGCTCCTCCACTCATGGGACTTTACTCTGTTTTGCAAGTTTCAAGATCCCACAGCACCTATCAAAAAGAGTAGGGGTCATTTGTTAAATATGTTATCTACAATGTTTATATTATTTTTGTGTTATGCAATATTTACATTTATTTACAGTCTTTTCTAAGCAGTTTTCCATCATTTACATGACTTCATATATGCATTTCATAATTTTCATATGCATTCATTTTATAACCCCCCCACCCCACCCTTTTTCCCTTAGCTAGGATCTTATTTTTCACAATATCTCTGCCAGTATCCATTTTCACCAAGCTTTATCTGTCTTTCATTCCATATAATCCATATTACATAAAACGGCTTTCTATTTTCTTACAAAATTTCTTTTACTTTTCTAATATTCATATTCGAACATATCCATATTAATATTTTCCACTTTATTAATTTCTTCCAGATAATTGTTCTCATATAACTTTCCCATAATTCCTTTACCCTTTTACATTTTAAAAAATGTGTTCTATTCTTTCAGCTTCACCACAATAATTACAATTTTATTTTATTTTTTTATGTGGCATATTTGCTTTTACTGACAGTTTTTTTATTGATAATCTCCATAAAAAATCTCTAAATTCTACAGGTTTTTATGTTTTCATTTTTATCACTTGATTTTTTCGTTCTCTATTCTTTCCCTTGGATAAACGCAATAATACTGTTCATTGTGATCAAATACCATATTTTCCTTTTTTTTTCCCTCTGTAACCTTTATCTTTATTTTCCACAATGTTTTTCTTGATATTCTTTCATTTCCTCGTTCATAGCTTCTTTTTTCTGTTACTCATCTTGCACCATAACTTTTCTTTCATTGTTATACTTTTTAATGACCTATTTTTGTCTTTCATCAATCTCAACACATTGTATAAGTTTAATGACATTGCACACAATACCTGATTTATCAATCCCAAGCCTCCTCCTTCCTTAACATATAGTATTCATCTTTTTACTAGGCTCAGTCTGGATTCCCATATAAATGAAATCGCAACTGCCATTAATTCTTTCTCAGATTTTGTGTGGATCACAAAAATGTTTGCTTAAGTATGCAATTCTTCCCATTAATACAGAATTTATTAAATATACTTTTTCTTTATATGACAACTTATATGTTGTTCAAAATAAACATGCATTTTTTTTATATGAAAATGTATGTTCCCCAAAATAAACATGTATTTGATTTTTTTTATTCATGCTTTTGGCCTTAAGTATCTTAATAGCGGTCTCCAGCCATTCTTTATTCTTTGTTACTAATACTGTATTATCTATGTGTGAGAACATAATTGTTACTCTTAATTCCTTCTATGGTCCTATATTCTGCTGCCTTTAGTGAAACATTTATTTGACTAATCACCACATTCATGACTAATGCAAATAAAGTACTACTCATAGCAGAGGACTTTGCTGTCTTTTACCAAGGAATTCGGGAGGCATAATTACTGTATGCATTCCAGTACAGTTTATCTGGCTTGGTAGGTATAATCTGGCAGGCACTAGGACCCAGGAGAGGAAAATGTAAGAAATAAAATAAAACAGTCTGTGGCGGCTCGTGGTATCAGACTGCCAGGCTGCAGCCCCCAACTTTCTCAAAAAAAAAAAAAAAAAAAAAAAAAGAAAGAAATAAGTTTAATTATGAAACTTTGCACACTGGTTTCAGTTCGGACTGCAAGTTGTTGTGTAAAGTTGAATGCGATTCTACATGCAAGTCAGAGCAGCATGCATGCATGCTGGACTGGAGACCGTTTTAAAAGTGGTCCATATTGGGAAGACTGCAGGCATCATTGAAGATGCCCAGAAGTCATTGTGGTTTTAACCACAAGAAATAGGGAGCTGACTGACAGGACTGTGAAGTCAGCAGCACGTTACGCACGTGGCGTGACTGCTGATTAATTCTGTTACTCTTGCATTCTCTTTCAGTGCTTTAGTTGGGAGTGTGAGAGCGAGAGAGTGGAGAGACCGTGATTAGTAAGTGTGTAAGAGAAGTTCTCATTTTTTGTTTTTCTCGCAGGGCCAACCAAATACTTTCTGCATTTTTTTCCTGGCAGGTTCAGCCAGGAACTAGTGTGTCTTTTGAGGGCTGTTGATTACTTTCTTTTTTAAATAAATATATCCTGGCAAGTGTCGGGGAGATACTGGACATGCAGTATGTTGTGGGGGGCCATTTGTGGATGACTTTTTTTTTTTGTAACCTAATATCTTTTTGCAGGGTTAGTCAAGATACATTAGGATGGATTGTCATTGTTTTCTTGTTGAAACAAAGTATACTCTTGCATGAGTAAAGTGTGTATGGGTGAACTGATGTAAGATCACTTGCAAGTTCCTGGCTATGTGATGTGAAATAAATATAGTAATGTAATCCTGTTCTTTTATTTTCATTGGGCTCAAGGCAGATTCTTTGAGTAGGCAAGTTGGAATGGGAGCTGTGCCCATGTGCGAATCGAATGACTGCAGTTCTGGCTTGCTTTGCAAGAGTAATGTGCATTTGAGTGAAGTAAGATCAGCCAGAAGCTCTGAACTCTTGGCTCCTTTATGTGGGGAAAAAAGAGTAATTACCGTAATGACAGTGTCGTCTTTTTTGGTTCTGTTTTTAACCTCGCAAGATTAAATCAGATCCTTCGGGTGGGGTAGGGAGTGGAGATCGGGGCTGTGTGCGAAAGAAACAACTAGCCCTAGTGTTTACTGTTGTAATTCCAGCTTTGCAATACTGTAATACTTTTCTGTCTGTACTTTAAGATGAATGTAAAATAATTAGCAAGTTTGAGTAATCCTTAATGTATGTTATTTCATATTTGTTCATGTATATACTGAATGTTTATTTAAAAATATTTTCAATGTATGTTAAAAAGTTGGTTTTTTTTCGACTAAAGCTGGTTGCAGAAACCTGGGTAAACAAAAGTAAAATAAATAAAATGAAATGGGAATTTGGCTGGCACTCACAAGCTGTAACTAACAGGAGTGATTTGTGACAGACGAGTACCTGTAAGAGTGAAAGGGAAGGTCTACAAGAGGGTAGTGAGACCAGCTATGTTATATGGGTTGGAGACAGTGGCATTGACAAAAAGGCAGGAGTTTGAGCTGGATGTGGCAGAGTTAAAGATGTTTAAGATTTGCACTGGGTGTGACGAGGGTGGACAGGATTAGGAATAAGTATATTAGAGGGTCAGCCCAGGTTGGAAGGTTTGGAGACAAAGCCAGAGAGGCAAGATTACGTTGGTTTGGACATGTGCTGAGGAGGGATGCTGAGTATATTGGGAAAAAGATGCTCAGGATGAAGCTGCCAGGTAACAGGAAAAGAGGAAGGCTTAAGATAAGGTTTATGGATGTGGTGAGAGAGGACATGCAGGTGGTTGGTGTGACAGAGCAAGATGCAGAGGACAGGAAGAAATGGAAACAGGTGATCTGCTGTGGCGACCCCTAACGGGAACAGCCGAAAGAAGATGATGATGACACAAGCTGTAACTAATGTTTGTGTCAGTAAAATGAAAGCATGCAACCCGGCTGTTACTATTTATGTTTTAATCCTGACAGGGTGAAAAGCAGCTATTTTAGTTAGGTAATGTAGGGTGTGTGTCAATGAAATGACTCGACTGGCTTTGCTGTTTGCTGTTGTAATTGTGGCTTTGCAAGATTAATGTGTATTTGGGTAAAGTCCACTGTCATACCAGCTTGTAAGTACTGATGTTCTTCGTGTTTCACTCTTGTAGCCCTGACTTGTGGGATTTCCTGTTGTGGAAGCCCTTGGCAGTCCCAATTTAAGAGTAAAAATCTCCCTACTCCCAAGGCTGGTGGTTTCCCTACCCTGACGTCAGTATGCTGGGGTATAAAGGGAGCCCAGCTGATGCCATGACACCAGTCTTTAATTGTCATTGGAGCCCGAAGCAGTGTTTCATTGTGTAGGTCAATCTGCACCAGAGAGAAGTCTTCTAAAGCTAAGTACCCCTTTGCAGAACTCTTTTTCTTGCTTTAACTCATCTCAGATAAGGTTAACAATTGTCTCTGCTGTGGTAAGCAAATCCCACACCGAGGCTTTGATACTTTGTATGTCACCTGTCTAGGCCCGGATCACGACGTCCCTAGTTGTCATTTCTGCAACATTTTTATTCCTAGCACTATTGGGTGTAGGGCTGAAATCTTAGCTAGGCATCTTAGTCATCCATTTTCTTTGCATTGCTCGATGGTGTCCACTGGTTGTCCTGAGGTTGAGCTCCCTAAATGTAAGAAGGACAAGGAAAAAAGATCCAAGCTTAGGGCTTCGGACGACCCTCATTCTGTGTCTGCCAGTCCCCCAAGGCTCATTATCTCTGAGAAAGGTGAGGCGCTTTCATAGCACCCTTATGTAACTGAGGTGGTGGTGCAGGCCTCTGTCGAGACTCTTATTGAGTACGACATATTGTCGCATCCCTCAACTTCTGCACAGGCCTTGGCTTTCAATTCTTTGGTCGGATATGGAGTCGCTTAGCAGACCTCGGCTTCCGACAAAAGATCTTGTACCAGCGACATTCCTTCAAGGAATCGGCCCATATCAGTTCTGCATTACAAAGAGACTGGCATCAGGATTGCGGACGTATCTAGGCTCAAGGCCAAAGTCCCTTCTAAGAAGGGTTCTACCTCAGTTACTATGCCTAGGCCTGCTGGCAGCCACTCAGCAGGTTATCAGCAAGACCTGGTCATGTTAGCTGAGTACAACATCTCCTTAGTCAGAGCCAGACAATGCCCTTTGGAGTCTTCCTGAGGGAAAAGGAAGAGGGATCCTACCCCCGAATTTTTCTCCAAACCTCCTGATTCAGAGGAAGACTGACCAGGAGTTTTTGAGGAGCGACCCTTCTTTACTTCCTTTGAAGATTTAGACTCTGAGGAGAATCTGCCTTCAGCTTCTTCTTCTGAAGACATCACTTTTGGGGAAACAGTCCATGCCGTCAGGAAACATTTTTAGTGGGAGGCACAGGAATACCCACAATCAGAGAGGGTTAAGGAGTTCATTGACCTCTCCAAGCACAAACCTTTGGCTATTCCTCCTGTTTTGGATAGAGGCCAGTTCCATATGATAAAATAGCCAACAAAGTATTTTAGATAAAATGAAGCAAAAGATTTCCTTCCTGGAGTACAAGAGCATTTCCAAGGAATTGTTGGACCTTTGCCATTCCAGCTCCCAGGTGGCTAGGCACTCATTACACTGCAGCTATGATGCTATGGAGACCTCTAGCTGAGCTGTTGTATCTGGCTCTGTCATTAGAAGTCATGCCTGGCTTAGGAAACAGACTCTACCACACCATGTCGAATCCAAACTTCTAGTTGCACCACTGGATAAGTACTTCCTTTTTGGGCCAAAGGCTGAGGCTCTGTTTGAAAAGATGGAAGATAAAAGAAAATCTGTGCAAACTTTCAAGGACTTCCTCCAAGTTCAGCCTCCTAGGTTTAGTAGGAATTTTCCCACTAAACACTGGTCCTTTCCCTCTCAGTCAGAAAGCAGCCAGAGGAAGCCTCAAAGGCAGCAACATTCACAAAGGCCCAGTCAGTGGTCCTCAGGAATCCACAGGCATGGGAGTTCTAGGCCACAGGGCCCTGGCAAAGAGCAACAATGACTCTTCCTTTCCCCTACCCCCACCCTCTCCAGAAAAAGATAGGAGGAAGACTAGGAAGGAGGTTATCACTGTTAAAAGAAAACTGGTCCCTCATTACTTCAGACCACTGAGTTCTGAAAGTTATATTAGATGGTTACAGGCTCACTTTCATGGAGCCATAACGGTACTCAGATTATCCGGATCTCCCACAAAATCAAAGAGCAGAGACCCTTTTTCAGATCCACAGCTTATGCCCACAAGGCTCAGTGGAACTGGTGCCAGAACACCAGATAAGGAAGGGGTTCTAGTCCAGACTTTTCCTAGTGTCCAGAAAGGAAGGCTCTTGGCTCCCCATTTTAGACGTCTCCACCCTCAGTCAGTCTCTGCTTGTACCAAAATTCAGAATGTTAACTCTTCAGAAACTTCTTCCCATGATATCCCCTCAGGCCTTAATGGTCACCTTAGACCTAAAAGATGCTTACCTGCACATTCCTGCAGATGAATCGTGCAAAAGTTTTCTTTGTTTCAGGGCAGGTAGCAGTCACTTTCAATTCTCTGCATTGCCCATTGGCTGGTCTACTGCTCCCAGGGTCTTTACAGAGTCTTTGCTCCTGTGATTGCCTTCTGCAAAACAAGAGGGATCCAAATTTACCCCTATCTAGATGACTGTTTCATTCAAGCTGCTAACCAGTCAGAGCTACTCTGGGATCTGGCCTTCACTCAGCAGCTCCTCGCCTCCTTGGGGTTCACCATCAGTCTTCACAAATCCAACACAGACTCATCTGCCAGGATAGTTTTCCTGGAGGCTCCTCCTGATTCCTGTCTTCAAAAAGCTTTCCTCCCTCCAGACGTCTCTTTCCCGACTCTGTACTCCTAAAACATTATACAGAGACTGCCTGTCAGCCAGGGAATTTATCAGAGCATTAGGCCACATGGCATCTTGCACCCTCATGATCCCTCTGGCCAGACTACACAAGAGGAAGCTTCATTGGTACCTCAAGAATCTATTGTGCCAGCACTCAGTCCCTGGAGACATTTAATCCCTTGCCTCAAGGAAGAATTTGCATGGTGGACTCTGCCATGTGACCAGAACCTGGGTCTCCCCTTCAGGTTCATCCATCAGGGCCAAATGTTAACCACAGATGCTTCAGATATGACCTGCGGGGGGCTCATTTCCAATACCTTCAGTCTCAGGGCAGATGGGAAAATCAGTTCATACATAAGCACGTAAATTGGAAAGAACTGATGGTAGTGCAAAAGGGCCTAGTGACTTTCAAAGATCAGTGGAAAACAGGGGTCCTACTTGTAAAAACAGACAACACCACAGTCATGCGGTACATAAACAGGGCGGCACCCACTCTTACCCTATTTGTCGACTAGTGATGCATGTCTGGGAGACAGCCCACTCTCTGGGTTTCATCTCTTGGCACAATACCTCCCAGGGACTCAAAATATTCTAGCGGATTATCTCAGCAGGAACTTGATGGATCCCCATGAGTGGCATCTGCATCGGGAAATATTTCTCAGCATAGCCCAGAAACGTGGATCCCCATAGATAGACCTCTTTGCCACCAAAGAAAATGCTCAACTGAAAAGATGCTTTTCCAGGAGATAACTACCCACAGCCTCAAGGACAGATGCCTTCTCCTTCCTTTGGAGCCACCTGTTCCTTTATGCATTTCCTCCACTGCCTCTTCTTCCAAGGGTTCTCCTAAAAATCAGAGAAGGCCCAAAGGTCACCCTGATAGCCCTAGACTGGCCCAGGCAGCACTGGTGTCCTCTGCAGCTAAGTCTAACCAACAAAAATCCATGGCAGTTACCTCAGAGGGTGGACCTTCTGACTCGGGACAAGGGGAGGTTTGTGCACCCCAGCCTACAGACACTCAAACTCTCAGCCTGGATAATTCCCCCAAATACTACTGAGTATACCCAAAGCTGACCAGTTCAGAACATTCTGAAAGAGGCTAGAAGGCCTATTAGGAAACCACACTCAGCCAAGTGGAAAAAATTCTTCTTTTGATGTCAGCAACAAGACTGAAATCCTAACTCAGCCAGTAGCTCTGCCATTCTAGATTACCTGGCTACCTTTGTGGACAGAGTCCTATCCTTTTCCATCAAAATTCACACACCTGCCATTTCAGCCCACATCTCTATTCTCCCACCCCCGATGAAGCAATTCCTTAGGGGAGTGGTTCACATCAGACCTCACAGGAGATGACCCACACCTCCATGGCACCTCAGTTTTGTTCTAGAAAAGTTGATGCTAACCCCCCACCCATTTGAACTGGCAGCTTCTGCTCATCTAAAAGTCTCCCTATCACCTCAGCTAGGAGGGTTTCTGAGCTGTATGCTGTCATGGCAGTGGAACCATTTCTCATATTTCACCCAGAGTATCACAAAGGACTAATCCATCCTTTATGCCAAAGGTGGTCACAGACACATCCTTGAATCAAGCCATAGACTTACTGTCCTTCCTCCCCAAGCCTCAGAACTGGGGGAAAAGAATCCTTCACTCCTTGAATGTGCACAGACAGCTTTGCTACTATTTTGACAGAACTGAATCCTCTTTCTTTTGCCATTGGTTATGGAGGGAAACCATTCTCTAAACAGACCATCTCCAAGTGGATCTCCCACTGTATTTCCTTTTGTTACAGCCATTATGGCAATAATCCTCCTGAAACTGTAAGAACTCCCTCCATTAGGGCCACTACTACCTCTACTGCCTTCCTGAAAGTAGTACTAACCAGAGATATTTTGTAAGCTGCTACCTGGTCATTCATGCTTACCTTTACCAAACACTACCACTTATCAACCTTCTCCAAGTCTAGAGCAGGATTTGTCACTGCCATGTTGCAGGGCATTCTCTCTTCTCCATATTCTACCTTCTACCCTCATCTCAGCTTTGGAAATCATCCCACAAGTCAGGACTGCAACAGTGAAAGATCAAGAACATAGTACAGTTGTTTTACACTTAACCATAAATGTAGATGTTCGAGTGGATTCACTGTTGCAGTTTTCTTTCCCTACCCCCTTTCCCCCTTTTTGCCTACAGTAGTAGTCTACTTCTATTTGCTTCACTACCCAGAGGATCCCCTGTATGTTTATCCAGCAGGCCCCATTTTTCTACCTTTGCCCCTTGCTTATGGTTCATCCTGGGGTCTCCTATCTTTTAAGGGGCAAGAAAAAAACTGATGTCATGGCACGGCTGCCTCCTGTTACACCCCAGCATACTGATGTTAGGGTGGGTTGTCTGCCAGTCTTAGGAGGAGGGAGATTTTTACTCTGGTAGTCAGGCTGTCCCAGGGCTTCCATAGCAGGAAATCCCACAGGTCAGGACTGCAACAAAGAATACACTGACATTTACATTTATGGTAAGTGTACACAACTATGCTTTTCCATACAACATAGTAGATTAATGCAATCATTGCTATTTTCATTTTAATCTTGGCAGGGTCAAAGCAAGTACTATAGGTCAATAATTGAAATGATGGCTGTTTGTGGGTGAAATGTTTGGCACTGTAGCTTTGGTGTAATAATTCTGACTTTGCAGGACTAATGTGTATTTGGGTGAAACAAGATAGAATGCAAACTATTTGCATGCATCAATTCAGTACAGTAATGAAAACATTATTACTGATGTTGGCAATGCCAAACCACCTACTTTAGGTAGGTAATGGGTATGAGGAGGTTGTTTGTAAGTGAAATTAATGGTCTTATTATTTACTGTTATAATTCTACCTTTGCAAGATAGCAAAAATGCCGATAATCAATATCTGTTTTGTGAGATTGTGTGTACAGTGAAGATCAGGAAATTTGCCCTTTCCTCACTGTAGTGCGATTTCGGAGTTGGTATATATAATTAGTAGGAGGTGTGGGGGATTAGCCCCCGCCCCCACAATAAAGAATTTGATTATCAGCATTTTCGTTGTTTACAGCAATCGACATTTTGAACTTTCGTTCAAATGATGTAGACTCAAAAATTTGTAGATAACATAACGAACAGGAAAACAGAAGTTAAAAATCATGGCAGGTGACTTTCGTTCAAATGATATAGACCCAATTTTTCTTATGATCATTGATGTTCTTGACTTCCTTTTCCCTTTTTTCCAAATGTATTTTCCAATATGTTATTTAGCTTATTTTCCCATCTTATTTCTGTTATTTTCATGAAAATCTTGTCTGAATTATTAAGTACTGTCAGTCTCCAATTTCTTATGTCTTCTTTTTCCCCTTTTTTCCATATAAATTTCATGGTTTTAATGCATATATTCCTTTAAACATCCATTTAACACTTGTAGAAAATACTTCTGTCATTTTAACATTTCTATGCATATGATATTCTATCCCTTCCAGTCCAGTTGCCAATTCTAGATTTACCAGTCTTGGTGTATTATTCACCTCTTCTATTGTTATTTCTTTTACTAAATCTTTATTATTTTATGTATTTATTTAACATTTGTTTACTGGGAAAGTCCGACTTGGAACTAGCTAATTTCAGTGGAGTCCCAGGGAGAAACGCTGCAGATGCATGTCTTTGTAACATAGGAGGAAACCAGGGCACCCGGAGGAAACCCTCATGAAAGCAGGGAGGACATGCAGACTCCGCACAGAAGGAACCCAGCTGAGAATCAAACCGGAGAACCTCTTGCTGTGAGGCAACAACGCAAACTGCTGCACCATCCACTGCGTCTTGTTCTGTTAGTTTTAACTTTCCATTTTTGTTTTGCTTTGTTTTTCTTTAACTTTTTCTGTATGTTATTTTACTGCATTCATTATTTCCTGTTGACTTCTCACACTTTCTCCTTTTTTATTTCTCTTATCATTTTGAGCTGCTGAATTTGATGTCAATTTTTCATTTGTTCCTCAACAAGTGGGTTTGGCTCTGACCCTCAGATCCAACTTGGCAGCTTTTTACAGTTCGTGAATAATGGAAAATCGCAAGCTTCCCCTTTACTCATAATGCTCTAGGCACTATCGTAACTCAGATCTCATTTGCTGCCTTCGTGTACGGATGTGGTTGCTGTTGGCTCTCAAACATCACTGCTGTTGTTTGGAGAAAAGTAGCATATTTAAATTTAAATATAACCAAACAGAATGATGAGGCAAGGTGCCTGAAAATACTAGGAACCAACAGTACACAAATGTAGGCACCAACAGGAGGCTGACAAAAATCACAGTTCAAGCAGGACTCAGAAGAAACAGCTGTTTATTCAAAAACATAAACGCAACACTCCCCACAGCGTTTTTGTCAACAAGACTTCTTCCAGTGTATAAATGAATCACTAGCTGCTACTTCCCCTTATATACCCCCATTGCCTCTTAATTGAATAATTATTTAATAAATTGAGAACACTGACATAATTAAAAAAAATACAATTTAAAAGCACAGTTTAAAAACAAGCATAAAATATTCCTATGTAAATGCTAATACACTAATGTGTAAAAAACAATGTATGTATATATGTGTATAAAATATATTAAATTCTTTCATTACTGTGAATATGTAAATACCTATGTACTAAAATACATAAAATACATAAAAATGACATTTACATTAAAATACATAATAAATGAGCTTAATGCATGTTATACTATAAATTTCATTAATTAAAATGTAATACGACATAGTCATAAGGTGGTGTGAGGACCACCCCCAATTACAGTTTTGCAGCCCTCATTTTCAGTATTGGGGCAATAGATAAATGTGCATTAAGCCCCGGTGTCCTATTTGCCTCTAATAGCAATTGCCAATATAACTCTTACCTCAATCCTCGTCTCCCAGAGACCCCTCCTCACATCCTGGTCAACCTTTTCAAGAACAAAAAAACCCATGTGGCCTGTGTACATAATAAAATGTGTTTATAAAGGGCATTGTTGTTATCTTGTATTCTTATAGCATTAAGGTGCTCGTAAATGTTTGCACATAGCTAAATAGATCAAACCTGCACTACATTAGTTGGAAAAACTATCGCCCTTAACCATATAACCCCTGTCCTGGATGCACAATGACTCCTGGTTTAAAATAAATGGACACTGGGCACAAGATCCACACTTGTAAGTGCCTAATTTTTTTCTATGAACTGACTTGTAATTTCTTTCCAATCGTTCCTTTAGGTTCCTTCCTTTCTTATATGTAAACCTTAATGGGGTTTTAAACAGCACTTCCAATTCGGAATAACAACCAAACTTGTCCCAGTATTTGGAAATGATATTTCTAATGTTAGGGTTATACTGATTGCAAAACATAACAAAATTACCCCCAAAAGCACCTTCCCCTTGAACACCTAAATGATTCGGTGTAACATTTGTATCCATAGAGGAAATCTGCCCGTGGTGTGTGTCCACCCTGTCACTACCTAAAATAGTGCTAAACCTGCCAGATCTTCCTGCCCTCACCTCGGCCATGACCTCTTCAACCAACTCCCTAGGATATTTTGTAACAAAAACATATCTCTCACTTTGGTGCTTTCACATTTATAATCCATATCTTTAGAGGTCATTCTACAACTACGAATGAACTGCCCCTTTACAATACTTCTTTTCTGCTTGAAGGGGTGTGAACTGGTGAAATACAGGTGGGAGTTGGAGAAGGTCTCCTTCCCGTACAGCACTGATGTGAATTCCTGCAATTCTACATCTAAATTTAAATATACCTACAGCTTGTGAATAATGGAAACTCGCAAGCTTCCCCTTTACTCATAATGCTCTAGGCTCTATCGTAACTCAGATCTCATTTGCTGCCTTCATGTATGGACATGGTTGCTGTTGGCGCTCAAGCATCACTGCTGTTGTTTGGAGAAAAGTAGCATATTTAAATTTAAATATACCTCCATTATCTTTCCTGCCTTATTGGTGTAATTTAGCCTACTGTTGTTGGTAATCTTTTTTTCTTTTTCTGTTGTACCCTTGTGGTAACTTCTTAATTACCATTGTTGGTAGTTTTTCACTTTCTTCTTTTTTTCTTTCCTTTCTTTTCTGGTTTTAAGGAATGTAAAGATTGTGAGCATAAAGTCTGTCTTTTAGACCTACACAGTTCCAGTGTGCACTGTTTAGGCCCGGCTCATTTAAAAGTTTTGTGATATTGGTAAGGCCTTTAATCCACAGGCCTTAGCGGACCGGAAGAATTAATTTTAAAAGGTTCATTCCTGACTTCTTTTCTTCAAGACTTTATCTGGAGCTCAAACCTCCAAGAGATTAGAGAGGGAGTCCAGAAATTGCCCGTTTGCCCCTTCTGGATCCTGCACTCCTGGCTCTTACCCTACTCTTGAACCTTCTCATAAGAGGTCTAAACAATCGGATCTGACTTTGTCAGATCCAAAGACTAAACTCTCGGATCTGACACCTGCTGATAACCGATCCACCATATCATCGGATCTGACACACTTGAAGCTGAAGAAGCTGCTTAGGGCAAGGTATGCATCATCTCTAGATGCTTTTCCTTCCCGTCTTCCGTCACCCTTCTTAGACAGACATCATCATTCTATGACTCCTTCAGTGGCCTCTCTTTCTCTGTCTTCCAGGAGTTTGACAGAAGTAGATGTGAGTAGAGTGATGAACAAGTTTCACTTGGCACAAATTCAGATGGGAGTTCTCCCTGCTCCTACACCATCGGGTCTGGAAGACTTTCACCAGTACTACTCCATCTGTCATGACTCCTTCTCCAATCTGACCTTTGGCTTCAGAGCTTTTGGATCCAAGACTTTCGGAATTGTCTATGTTGGATCCGAAGATTGTTGTATCTTTTGCTCACTCCAGTACTTTCTCTGAGTGTGTTAGAGCCAGATGACTCTTGGAGCTGTAGTGCCGTTACCAGATCTGAGGTGTTGAGTTGACTAGTTTTTGGAGCACTCTGTACCCCCCCGGAGCCTCGGCCAGCTCCAATCTCTGCCTCGGGTGGGCTGCCTTTGGGTCAGAAGGAGCTGATGGTTTGGAAGAAAGTCTTTTTGGCACTGTCAACCTCCTCTTCCCCAGGGCATTCTGCCTTTGAGCTAGTGGAGAGAGTGTTCTTTACTTCTAGAGGAAGGATGAACCCTCCCCCCATCCATCTGCCCAGTCTCATGTCTTTGTGCCTGGAACCTCAATAGAGAAGGCACTTCGACTCTCCTCAAGAGTCTGTCACAGAAGATACTGATTTTGATGAGGAAGGGTCCCCAGGATCACCACCTGATGACGTCTCCTTTGGAGACATCCTGGAAATTCTCAAGTAAAGGAGTGGTTGGTCTACTGGTAACCCTTCCCAAGAGGAATCTAGATTCCTTTGGGTCTGGTCCATCCTGGGTGTCTCCATCTGCCAGTGAGCTCATTGATTTTTTTTTTTCTTCAGGTGGGAATGGAAGGAACCAGACTGTTGACCCAGTCCCCAAAGACCAGACAGGATCCTGACACCAAAAGGAAGAGAATATTGGAGCAAAGGAGTACCAGTAGATGCCATGGTTGTAGCGGCGGCCACAAAGAAGCAACTCAGAGCAGAGTTCATCTGTTCATCCCCCTAACTGGGAGTTGGACAGATTTGGGAAGTGTATATATGCTTCAACTTTTGCACTCAAGTCACTGAACTAGTTGGCACACTTCACAAGACGTCAGAGGGATTTGATCTCTCTGGGACGATCACTTCTGAGGCAGAGATCTCTGTTGCCTCACAGCTGGCTGCCCTACATTTTGAATTCATCCATGAAGCTCATTTCACATGCAGCTGAAGGTACCTTAGGGGCAGCAGGTTTGGGCATTTCCATTAGGAGACATGCATGGATGAGCCTGTGTGATTTTGAAGAGCCCGTGTGATTTTTGAGGAGCCCTTAAAGTCCTCCTTTGTCATTGCTACCTTTGACAGAAGTTGTTTGGCCCCTCAAAGACACATTATCCAGGTGTGAACGAGATGGTAAGAACCTGTCTGCAGTGGGCGTATGTTTTTCGGTTTCTCAAATAACCTTCTCTAGGAGTTGACGAGGTGGTCGGAAGATGTGGTTCAGGAAATCTCAGGGTCCATACTGTGACACATGTGGAGATGATTCCCCTGGGGCAGAGGGGGGAACTCTAATGTGAGACTCCGCCTACGCAGCAGAGGATGCTTGCTTTTTATCAAGGATCTAGGGGCACTTTTTGATGGATCCTACCAGCACTCCTGAAAGGAGGCTGGATTGTGTCCACCTCTGGAGGCAGTTGGAGGTTGTCTGTCCCTGCTCCAGAGAGCCTGGCTAGACATTGCAAAAGATACATGGGTGCAGAGGATTATCTCCAGAGGTTATATAATACCACCCAGTTTAACATTAAACAAATTTCCCGATGTTTCACCTAGTCAAAGGAAAGCAGAAATACTAGAAATAAGAAAGCTACTAGAAAAAAGAATCATCCTAGAGGTCCCTCTCGACCAGAAAAAGTCCAGAACTTACTCAAGATTATTTTTAGTGTCAAAACAGGGGACTGGAGAACAATTTTGGCTCCCAGCAGTCTGAACAAAGCAGTTCAGTGCACGAAGTTCTGTATGGTCATGGTTCAGACCATTTTGATTTCCTGAGCAAGGACGACGGGATGTGCTTAATAGATCTTCATACTATCGCATAAAAATGAGCAGATGATCAAGAAGACGCCTATGCTTCTAGCTGGGAGCCAGTCATTACCAATTCAGAGCTCTGCCCTTTGGCCTCACTGTAGCCCCTAGGGTGTTTACCAAATGCTTAACAGTATTAGAAGCTCATTTGAGACTGCAGGGATTCCAGGTGTTTCCATACTTGGACAAGTGGCTCATACCCACTCCAACCAGGCATCTTCTGATAAAAACTAGAGGTTATGTACTCCAACTTTGCTCTCATCTAGGAATTACCATCAATTATAGCAAATCTCGGCTAGAACCATCTCAAATATTATAGCTCCTAGGGGCCTTGTTCAATACGGTATCAGTGACAGTTTTTCTTCCCTTACCAAGTGTACAAACTATTTAATTTCAAGTCAAAAGGATAATTTAAAATTCTTCTGTATTTGCTCGATTGATTCCACAAGTCTTGGGGTCAGTGTCTGCTGCAATACTTTTGGTTCCATTAGCAAGATATCATCTGAGAATTCTTCAGTGAACCCTAGCAGCTCAGTGGTATATTCTACACCAACCTCTGTCCACACAGAACATAGTAACTCAGACATATAAAAAGTATCTATTGTGGTGGATTTACTCAGATCTGATATTACAAGGCTGTCCCTTCATTCTTCCCCAGCCCAAAGCCATAGAGACCACAGACGCTTCTCAGATTGGGTGGGTGGGGACTTCTTGGGAAAGACAGTGCAAGGCATCTGGTCCCCCGAAGAGGCCAACACACATCTGTGTTGTGGAAAATAGAGCATTACGTCTAGTGTTGCAGGCCATTCAAGACTCTCTCTCTCTGTCTCTCTCCCCCCATTCTGGGTCTATTGAGGTTCAGACGAACAATATGTTACTGGTATGGTGCATCAGTAAACCAGGAAGAAGCAGATCTTACCCCTTGGGTCGAGAAACTCTGAGAATGTGGCATTGAGCGATCTCATCCAGTCAGTTTCTGATAGTGATGCACATCCTGGGGAAATCCAACATGATAGCAGACAAGTTGAGCAGGTCCTTTTCATTACCTCACAAGTCATCTCAAAATATCCCTTTTAAAGGTCTGACTCCACCATGGAATTTTAACCTGATACTACAAACTTTAACTGTCTCCATTTAAACCATCAGCAAAGTGTGAACTACATTTTTTTATCTTGGAAAACTGGTCTTTTTAGTTGCTGTAATCTCTGCTCAGTCTCTGAACTTCAAGCCCTGTCTTCTAAACCTCCTTTTTTAATTTTCCGTAAAGGTAGGGTAGTGTTACAAGCCAAACAATCCTTCCTTCCTAAGGTGGTGTCATAATCCAACATCAATCACTTAAGTAATTTTCCAGTTTTCTTTCCAAATTTCACAAACATGTTACATTTGTTGGATATTCAGACAGTTGCATTTCTATTTATATAAAACAAAAAAAAAACAAATCGAGAAAAACAGATCAGTTGTTTCTTTTGCGGAATCAAAATTGGGCAAACCAGTCACCAAAGTAACTCTAGCCAAATGGTTAACTGATTGCATTTCCTTTGTCTACAACAATTTAGGTTTGTCCTCATTGAAACCTTTAAGACTCCATTAAACCAGGTCCATGTCAACTTCATCAGTATTTTTGTCCAGGTCTTCCATGGACGATGTTTGTGTGGCCGGAACTTGGGCTAACCCTCATACCTTTATTACTCATTACAGATTGGATCTGGTCTTGAGGGGTAGAGCAGCCTTTGGCTCAACAGTGCTCAGGAATATCCTTCATTAGAGTCCTCCCAGGATTCAGGTAGCTGGGGACTGTAAAAGAATGAATGAAAATTGATAATGGGTAAAGAAGTTATGTACTCACCATAATGTTCCATCTGTGTTGTCCACTTTCATTCTTCATCTCCCCTCCCTCCAACCCTTTACCATTTGTTTTTTGTGACTTCTGAAGGAACGAGAAGATACTAAGAAACCAATTTTCCTGACTTTGAGCTCCAGGTCTTGGTTTTTCATTTTGTAATGGTTTCAAATATTCTATGAAGCTGAAGGACCAGCAAAATCTATGGTATGGTAAGGAACTAGAGCATTATGGGTAAGAGAGGATCTCAAGAGTTTCCAGTAACCACAAGTTGTAAAAAGCAACAGAGTCAGATCTAAGGGTCGGATCCGAGCCCACTTATTGAGGAAGGATAAAAATTGACAACACAGATGGAACATCATGGTGAGTATATAACTTCTTTTTTTCCTTTGCTATACTACTCAAATAAGGAAGCACCTCTTCTGTTTTCCCTTGTAAAAATGTCATACTTTTGCTCTTCTCTTGATTCATCTCATATATTTATTTTCATCAATAAGAGTCTTTGTTTCTTACTAAATCTGCAAATGCAGTTTACATTTTTATATTATTTTTTTCCTTCATTTCTTTTTATACTTTGCCATTCATAGTAACATTTTTTTATTTATCTACCATGACATCCAGTTCTCTTAGAATTCTCTCATGCCCACATGGTCTTTCCACCTTCTAACTATTTTTCATTTAATCTCTTAAAACTTTTACCTATTGTTATATACCAATTTCTTTCTTGAGTCTCTATCCAAATTGCCAAATGATCTGAAAATCCTCTACATTTTGTCCCTTCTTGTATTATTTTTAAAATTTTGGAAATAAAATGTCTGTCTCTGTTCTTTTATACATCCTCTGTTTATTATTCATATATATATAACTTTCTACGTTTAATTAGTCCTGATATTGTTTTTGCATCACTGCCCCCTTTTTCCTTCTTGCATCACAGTTCAAATCCAGCAGTATTATTAAGTTCATGTTTACACTCACGTGATCTAAAATTTTCTTGAGCATATCCTCTCTCCTCTCTTCCTTTCTTTGTCACATATGCATAGATCTTTAAATCTCACATCTACTATCATTACTCTACCTATTGTAACCAAGGTAAAAACCCAAAATATTTACTAATCTTTTGCATAGTATTCCTATGCCTAAGCAGGTTTCTTTTTCTGTATTCCAAGTATTTTCATCCCCACAACTTTTTTGTTTGTAATCTCTCTTTCTTCTGTTAGATATTCTAAAATAATCATGCCCATGTCAAGTATAGCACACCATTCTAATACCCCATTCTTATTTTTGTGTTTTATACTATTAACATTGCCAAAATCCTCAGCTTTTCATTTTTTTTATTTTTCTTACATTCTTGTTTCTTATTACCCTTTCCCTTTCTTATTTTCTTTCAAACCGAAGCCAGTGATTTTTCTTTTCCTATATTTTATACTCTTTTTCTGATTGAATATTTTTTCTTCCTTTCACTATTCCTCAGTTCATCTCTTCTTTTCACTTATTTCTGACATTCCTTCATTTCTTTATTTTTTCTTCTTGTGTTCATTTTGCTTTGTTTTCTTTTTCTATCATACTTATCTTGCTCTGTTTCTTGCCCTTGATCTATTTCTTCCTCTTGTTCTATCTTTTGCTCAATATCTTGCTCTTTACTTGCTTTCTTCTTATTTTCTTCTGTATTTTCCTTACAATCCATCAATAAATTACCTGTTTTATCACATTTCAGTTCACATCTTTTTGCATCATGACCCTTTTTCCCACAGTTATAGCATTTTTTATCACAGTTAATTAAATGGTCACCTTTTCTACAGATAAAAACATATTTTTTGTTGCCCCCAGTATTTCACTGTACATTTATTCCCATCTACATTTGTCTTATTTGGGATATGCACAATCTTTCTGGTTTTCATTTTTAATGCAACTCTACACTCCCAATCCCCAGTTCATTAAACATCTGTTGTCATAAACATGTCTACATTTCCAACACCCAGTCCATAAACATCTGTTGTCATAAAGTTTAGAAACGTCCATCATATTTTTACACAGTTGTTAAATATTTTTTAATGTTTCTTTCTTGACCAGTTCAAAACTGAACAAATATTTTTTTTTTTACTTTCTGTTAAATACTTGAAAAACGTATAAAGTCCATGGGTTACAATTTTTCTTTCACTTGTATTGTCCCAAAAACTTCTCCATAAATTGTCCTGATTCAAATTAAATGTCACAAAGTATCTTGTGTAAATGCTCTTACCTCTTGTGGGGAATAGCATTATGTTGTACCAGATAGCTATCAAGTAATTTTTCTTTGCTACTAATTCTTACTAAATACTACTGCTTCTCTTTTCTCCTTTCTCCCTCCTTTGCCTTATCCGCGTATGACTTCGTTTTCTTTTTCATTATTTCTTCCTGTAGTCTGTCCATTATATCTGCCAGTGTAACAGCTTTCTCGTTTTCTGGTTCACTCTGCAACAGTAAGTCCTGCAGTAAAATATCCTGCAACCCTCCCGACAGGAGGTTTGTAGTACTACATCCATTCTGGTTGCCACTTTCTGTCTATAACATACTCTGCTGAAATAAATGCTTCTAAATCTTGTGAAGGTTCAACCACCTTCACCTTTCCTCAGAAGTCCACTTCTCCCTTGTTAATGCACGTAGACACCTTCTCTGAAGGCTTGCTTGCCTTTTTAACTTCCAGACTGCCTCCTAAAGCCTGCTGCGAAGGCTCAATTGCTTCTGTATCAAAAGTACCATACACTTGCTCCTGCTCACTTTTCTTTTCCGCCACCTCTATGCAACTAGATTGATTCTCTTGATGAAGCACAACAAGCTCCTCGATGTCCACAATTATTATCCCTGCTTCTCTGGGCCGCCAGTGTACTCAACAGAAATAGGAGGTGCTCAGGCAAAAACAAATCCCTCTGTTCAGAAGAACAAGTAGGGGAAGTTTCCTGATGTCTTGTACAGATTTCCGCTAATGGTATAAATACCACCTCTGGTCTCCCCAGAAAAGAGACAACTAGCCTAGTGGAACTAACCCACTGAACACATAATAAATGTATAAAAATTAAAAATGTGTTCATTATTCATTAGTGCCACTTTGTTGATTGTGTATGTCTATTTATGTCTATTTATGTTTATGTATATTTATGTTTGTGTATGTATGAGTCTGTTTCAGTATATGCATGTTTCTTTGTATATGTTTGTGAGGATGTCTGTTTGTGCTTGTGTGTGTGCATGTGTATGCATGTGCACGTGTGTTTTTACGTTAAAATACGTTAAATACTTCTGTAATATAGATTTTGGATGTGAAATACCTCCTCCAACAGCAATTACATATACTACTGCAATTTTGAAATTTAAGAGGAGGAACTGTTGTACAGTAAATCAGAAAAAAACAATAGTAATTATTTTTATACGGTAAATCAGAAAAAAAAACAGTAGTAATTCCATGGTCCATTCTTCAATAGTAATTCCATGGTCCATTCTCTAAGTGCAGTAATACTGTTTAGGGTATATGTTATTGTGCAAAATAATGTCCTTTCAGTGGTGTAGAGGCCCTTCATTGCCTTGGGTTTTCATTATTTATGAAATAGCATGCACCTTGTCTGGCCGTATTGCTTGCATAATAAAAGGCCATGTGTCAGTCCCATCCCTTACCTGAGAGCTTTGCTTTTAATAAAGGTGTCATTGAGTTAACAGTAATAGGTTCATAGGTAGATACTAGGTTATCTGCCCTAGGGCATTTATAAGCCTAGCCAGAGTGTATTTGGCTTCCGCCTCCCTATTAGATTAGCCTACTGTGCCTCTGTAAAGTAGGTCACAGAACGCACTTTAAGATTAGTTTACTGTGCCTCTGTCTAGCAGGGACACAGGAGAGATCCCAGGGGTGAATTTGCGATTTCCCATCCACGCGTCCAAATTTTGCTTGAAGGGGGTCAGCGAGGGGCTATGTCTAACATGAATTGGGATTCTATTCCAGAGTGAGGGGAGCCTCTGGGAAATGAATCTGTCCCTCCAGCATGTCCTATTTATTTTTGTGCTGAGGTTTAGGTCCCTGTAGCGTGTAGCTCTAAGGGACTTGGAGTTTTTGAGGTGGAGCATGTCCATTAATTCTGAGTTTGACATGGCTTTGTATGTCAGGCATAGATCGCCTCTGAGTAGGCGGTAAGCAACTGAGTAGAGCTGGAGTTTCTTTAGTCGAGCTGCATAGGACATCTGTTTGTAGCCCATGATCCTCTTGGTGAGGTACTTTTGGGGTCTGTCCAGTTGCTGCAGGTGTCGGGTAAGGTACATCCCAAAAGGGGCATTGTATTCAATTATGGGCCTGATGAGTGACGAGTAGAGGGGCACAATGACCTCTCTTAATCTAGATGCGAACCCTTTCGTGATAAGGTGGGCTGTATAGAAGGTCTTTCTAACCACTTTGGCAATGTGATTATCAAAGGAGAGATTATATATAATCACATATACAATGCACCAGAGTCTACCTTTCTACCCTAGAAATTTCACTGTACCTTTGTGGTGCATCTCATTGCACCAGTTTCTCACCCCCAGCACTGGGGGTTTCAGTCATGCCATGTTTGAAGTGACAAAAATTATTTGGTTTTACTGCTCATTCTCTGACAACTCGGTAAAATATATTCAGGACATATATTACATTTCGTATCCTGTGGAAAATTCATATGCTCACCCAAAGTAGAAACTGAACATAATACAGATGTTCATCGTGTTACACTGCTGCAGTCATTACAGTTGGGTTATCCAGCCATCAGGCGGTTCCCCAGTTGGCCTGAGTTCCAAAGTCTTGGTCCGGCGTCGGTTGCTGTTGCCTCCTCCCATGATGTCAGTGTGACAGGGGTATATAAGATGCAGCCGACACCATTTTCTTCAGTCTTTCTTGCCACCCGGTGTCCGAAGCAAAAGCAGTTTGCAAGTGCTGGTCGGCCGACTCCTGACATTTTCATTTCTGAATCCAGAACCGAAGTCTTCTACAAAGCTAATTACCCCGTTGGGGAAACTTTTTCTTGCCTCATACTGATGTCAGTAAACGTTAATAACTGTATTTCTTGTGGGAAGCAAATACCTCATAAGGATTTCCATTCTTATTGTATCCCATGCCTAGGCCCAGACCACGACGTCACTGGCTGTCGGTTTTGTGCTAGGTTTAACAAGCGCACTATTAAACGTCGGTTTGATTTTGCCTGACATTACTTTGGCAGAAAAATTAATTACACGATGCCGTCAGAACTTCCGACTACTGCAGTTCATAAAAAGCGCAAAGACAAAGGCATCCGAGGCCCAAAACTGACGACAAGGCCTCTTCTGGGCCAGTCGCCGGTTCTCCTGTTTTCAGCGAGGCACCTTCGCAGCCCCTGACGACCGCTTCTGCAGAACCACAGGCAGCCACCGACTCCCTAGTGGAAATGGCTGGGCCATCAGACTCCCAAGTTTTACAGACTACCGATACCGACCCTGCAGAGGGATCCGGAGTACATGAGCCACCTGCAGCTTCAGCGGGTGTCTTCAGACCTAGTCAGCTTAGCATTAAACCCTCTTCTAAGTCTAAACCACCTCTTAAAACAAAGAAATCACAGTCTCCAGGACAGGCCTCTATGCCTAAGAAACAAATGCTCAAAATGGCCGAAGACCTGATCACTCTGATCAGGGGGTCCCATCCCCCTCCTGATAAAAGGCCCAGACAGGATGTGGATTATGACTCCTCCGACCGGGTGTCCATTTCCTCAGACCTAGGTTATTCTTTACCCCCTTATGAGGATTCTGATGCTGAGGAATCCAGTCCATCAACTTCTCCACCAGAGGATTACTCTTTTGGGGAAACTTTACACACCATGAGGGAGCATTTCCATTGGGAAGGCCAGGACTATTCAGAATCCAAGAAAAGGCTCAGAATTTCTACTTTTGCCTCAGCACAGACCCCTTGCTATTCCGCCAGTGTTAGATATTGTGGATGATGTGTATACTGAATCCAGCTTAAATCCTGATTCCTTACCTCCAGCTCCAGTTAAACCAGACAGGTATTACAGAGTCCCTGACTCTCACAAATTTCTGTATAAAAGCCCAGTGGCAGACCCAGAAACTATTTCTCAGGGACCCAAAGGGGTTAAGGCCTCATCAGCAAAGAATCCGGTTCCCTCTGACAGAGACTCCAGAGCATTAGACAGATGGGTAAAGAAAGTATATACATCTGCAACTTTAGCAATGAGAGCTTTAAATTGCCAATTTCACATGTTAAAATGTCAGCAGTTTCTGATGTCTCAAATGAAACAAAAAATGCTTTCAGATACAGATCCTCCTAATTTTAAGGAAATGCAGGATTTATTGCATGATGCTGAACAAGTGGGAAAACATACTTTGCAATGTGGTTTTGATTCCTTAGAGGCCTTCTGTAGAGCAGCAGTTACAGGCTCTGTCATTAGAAGACATGCATGGTTAAAGGAACATACATTACCAGATCATGTTAAAGCAAAACTACTGGATGCTCCTTTGCAGCATGATGTCTTATTTGGAGTTAAGGCAGAAGAGGTACTAAAGAGAATGGAGGATAAAGCAAAATCTATGCAAACAGTGAATGGTTTCTTACAGGCACAGCCTCCTTGATTTAGCAGAAACTGGCCAACAAAGAATTGGTCCTTTCCAGTTAGACAGACCTCAAAGGGGCAAATACAGACACCCAAGAGGTAGTGGACAGCCGCAAGGTCCTTACAGGCCTCGACAATGGGGTGCACCAGGCCAGAAAGAAGGGGAAGACAGACAACAACCTTACAAAAAACAGTCCCAATGACTTCCCACTACAGCTGCCAAACATTTCTCTCTTGGCAGCCCCATTGTAAGGAAAACTGGCTCTTTTCTATCACAATTGGCATATGATCACCAAAGACAAATGGGTTCTCAATATCGTTTCACAGGGTTACAGGTTCCACTTTCGCACTCTGCCAAGGTTAAAAGGAATGCCACATCTGCCACCAAATTAATGGGCAGAGGCTTAAAAACAAATTACAGCACTCATGACCATGGGAGCTATTCAGAAGGTACCTCCACAGGAACAAGGAC
Source organism: Protopterus annectens (assembly GCF_019279795.1). NCBI lineage: Eukaryota > Metazoa > Chordata > Ceratodontiformes > Protopteridae > Protopterus > Protopterus annectens. Next base: position 554,836,184 of record NC_056729.1, on the reverse strand, counting down.
AAGGATTTTACTCAAGACTCTTTCTGGTACCCAGAAAAGACAAAGCCTGGGGGCCTATTCTGGATCTTGCATTTCTAAACACTTAACTGGATGTTCCGAAATTCAAAATGTTGACATTACAGCAACTTCTTCCCATGCTGGGCAAGCAAGCTTGGCTCATGACCTTGGACCTCAAGGAGGCATACCTGCATGTCCATATCAGACAAAACTGTGGAAGATACCTCAGATTCATAGCTGGTCCAATGCATTACCAATTCTCTTGCCCTTTGGCTTATCTACTGCACCCAGGGTCTTCACAAAGTGCCTTGCACCAGTAATTGCATTTTGCAGACAGAGGAATTCAAATTTACCCATACCTGGACGACTGCCTAATTCAAGCAGAGAGCAGAGACATTCTCCTAAAGCATCTGGCATTTGTAAAACAGTTAAGTTGCCTGGGGTACACAGTAAACGAAAAGAAATCAGAACTATTGCCCTCACAACATATAATATTCCTGGGTGCCAGCTTGAGCACAACGGCCCAGATGGCTTATCTCACGCCAGACAAGCAAGGACAATTGACTCTACTTTCAATTGATGGCAATAAAGACCCGACTCCCTGCAAGAACAATTCTGCAGACTTTGGGCTACATGGCATCTTGCATACTACTAATTCCATATGCCAGACTGCATATGATGAAACTACAATGGTACCTAAAGAGTGTATGGTCTCAACACTGTCAAAGTTTGGAAACAGTTATACCACTAATACCTTACCTTCAGAAGGAGTTTCGATAGTGGGCTCAAGCTTGTCACCTCAACAAGGGACGGACAGCCTTTCACACAACCCACAGCCAGGCAAACACTGACAACAGATGCATCGGATTACGCCTGGGGAGCACACATGGCAGGAAAATGCATTCAGGGCAAGTGGCCTATAGAGCAAAGTCATCTTCACATCGACCAAAAAGAGATGCTAGCTGTACAAAATGCCTCAAGGACCTGCTGCATCCAGGACAACTGTTACTAAAGACAGACAACACCACAGTCATGTGGTACATAAAGAAGCAAGGGGGCACCCATTCATACCCCCTCTGCAGACAAGCAATGACCTTGTGGAACACAGCTATAAACTGTCAAGTTCATCTACAAGCACAATTCCTGTCAGGAGAGAAAAACACACTGGCAGACAACTTAAGCAGAAATATCATGGATCCCCATGAAAGGGAATTGAATCCACAAATATTCAGAATGATAACACAGAAATGGTGGAGCCCGGACATAGATCTGTTTGCATCCCCAAGGAATTGCCAGCTACAGAAATTCTGCACAAGGAGTTACCATCCACAAGCATGGAAAGTAGATGCCCTCTCATTCAGCTGGAAAAACCTAACAGTATACGCTTTCCCACCACTGACTCTTCTTCCAAAGGTACTCATAAAAGCCAGGCAAGAGGAGCCAAAAATGATCCTGATTGCACCAGACTGGCCACGCCAGCACTGGTACCCAATCTTAAAAAACTTAGCACAAGGACCACCCTGGATTTTGCCTCAAATACCACATCTACTCTCTCAGCACAACAATGAGATACTCCACAGTCAGCTAAGGACCTTAAACCTCGCTGCATGGAAGATACCTTAGCCAAACAAGCAATGCCTCTTTCCAAAGCAGTCATGGATGTCATCCTGGAGGCCAGAAGGCCTAGTACCAGGAAAGCCTGTTCGGATAAATGGAAGAGATTCTGTGCCTGAAACCAGGCTCACAGCCTTGACCCTCTTGTGCCAAACATTCCTCAGATACTACAATATTTGACTGAGATGCTGGACAAAGGCCTCCCCTTTTCATCCATCAAGATCCACGCCTCTGCCATCTCTGCTCATTATAACACGGATCCACCAGTTTTCTCACATCCTTTGCTAAAACAGTACCTCAGAGGGGCAAAAAACAAGACCACCCCGTAGAGCACCTGCTCCAACTTGGGACCTCAACTTTGTTTTGGAAAAATTAACTTTACCTCCTTTTGAGCCAGCTAGCACAGCAGAATTAAAATATACCTCTTGGAAAACTGCTCTTCTCCTGGCACTTACATCAGCACGAAGAGTTTCAGAGTTACAGGCACTAATGGCAGTGGAACCTTTCCTCATTTTCTACCAGGACAGGGTGTCCTTAAGAACTAACCCTACTTTTATGCCTAAGGTGGTTTCAAGTGTGCCCCTAAACCAAACTATTCACTTGACAACTTTTTATCCAAAACCATAGAATAAAGGGGAGAGACTACTGCATTCATTGAACATTCACAGGCAGTTACGATTCTACTTGGACAAAAACAAAGCTTTCAGAAAATCAGAGCAGTTATTGGTAGCATATGCTGCAGGAGCACAGGGAAAAGCCATTTCAAAACAGACTATTTCCAAATGGATAGGACATTGCATACGTTTCTGCTACACGCACCATGGAAAACCTGTGCCTACCAGCATTAGATCACACTGCACCAGGACAACAGCCACTTCAACGGCCTACCTCAGAGGAGTACCTACCAAGGATATTTTGGAAGCAGCAACATGGAGCTCTGTGCATACCTTCACCAAATATAGCCATCTGCCTCTATACTCCAAATCCAGAGCTGGCCTCGCCTCTGCAGTGCTGCAGGGCCTTATAGCCACCTCTAATGCAATATAGAACCAGCCACCCTACCACAGCTTTGGGATTCTACCCAACTGTAATGACTGCAGCAGTGTAACATGATGAACATAGTACAGTTTTGTATCTACCATAAATGTAGATGTTCGAGTGTTCACATTGCTGCAGTCCAGGTTACCCTCCCTCCTACCCCACTTTTTTGTTGATACGTACCTAGGTCTTCTACCCTTTACTACCTATGGGGAGTATTTGCTGGTACCTGAAAATTATTGTTTGCTTTACTTATTCATGTTTTTTACTAGCAATTTGAATTGCCTACCTATTTGGGGGCACCTGACATCTGGGGCAAGAAAAACTGAAGAAAATGGCGTCGGCTGCATCTTATATACCCCTGTCGCACTGATGTCAGGGAGGAGGCGACAACAACCGACGCCGGACTGAGACTTTGGAACTCAGGCCGACTGGGGAACCACCTGACGGCAGGATAATCCAACTGTAATTTATTTATTTATTTTATTTATTTAAATTTGTTGACCGGGAGTGTCCGACTGGACATAGGTCCATTTTCAGCGGAAGCCCGGGGAGAAAAGCTCCACAGTTAAAATAAACAGACAGTATATACATTGGATTACATAGTGAATAACAATTTACATAGCAATTACTTACAACATATTTACAGATGAAGAACATAGTACATCAGTAGACAACTAGAATCTTTATCTGTGAAGTGCATACCAGACATTAACAAATGTTACAAGAAGAAGAAGTTCGTGCTGTATAATAAGTACTGGCTTATGAGCATCTGAGCTTGCTATAGTCCAGGTAGTTAGTGGAGTGGAAAGAAAGGTAGTGGTTGGATGGGGTGGATGATAGAGTGGGAGTTGCAAGGGCATAGCCAGCATGTTTTTAGTTGCGCTTTTAGTAAAGTTTTGAAGTGGGTGCATGATGGTATGGAGGTAATTGTGGGTGGGTGTGAGTTCCATAATTTGGCTATGGTGCAAGAGAATAGTGCTACACCAGCAGAGTTATTGGCTTTAGTGATCTGCAAGTGATTTTTGCTGCTGGATCTTAGTGGTCTGGTGGTGTGATAGGGTTGGAGTAGATTCTGGAGGGATGGGACATTCAGTGGTTGGTTTACTAGTTTGTGGGCGAGTGAGAGTTGATGATACTGAAGGAGGTGAGGGAGTTCAAGCCAGCCCAGTTCAGCAAGTGAGAGACAGTGGTGACTACGGTAGGATGCCCCTGTGGCGAATTTGGCGATTTTGTTGTAGCAGGTCTCTAGCTTGTTTAGATCACATTGCCTTAGGTTGGTATATATTGAAGAGGCATAAAGTAGGGTGGAGATAAGGTGGGAATTTGCTATTGAAATCTTTGCTGCTTTGGTGAGAAATTGCTTATTTCTGTATAACGCTCCTAGTTTTTTGTGGACTTTTTTTTACAGTCATGGATATGTGAATGTCAAATTTTAGTTTATTGTCTTTTTCCACTCCTAGCAATTTGGTGTGTTCAGTTGGGTATATAGTGGTGTTGTCTTTTGCCGTGATGTTAAAGTGAGAGTTGTTTTGAGTATGTTTGGTGGGTTGGAAGATGAGTAGTTTAGTTTTGTTTGGGTTGAGTATTAATCGGGCATCGGATAACCATGTTTCAACAGAGGAAAAGGCTTCCTGTGTGACTTTTTGCAGTTTTGGTAGGGATTGGGCTGAGCAGATGATGGTCGAGTCATCTGCGTATTGTATGAGTGTGCCATGTTTGGTGGCAGAGGCTAGATTATTGGTGTAAACAGAGAAGAGTAGGGGACCAAGGATGGATCCTTGGGGAACCCCTATGGAGACAGGTATTTGGGAGATATGTAATTCTGCCATACAACGGATTGTTGGCGGTCAGACAGGTAACTCTGAAACCAGTTGGAGACCGATTGTGAGAAGGATAGGTTTTTGAGGACAGAGATAAGTTGTTTGTGTGGGACCATGTCAAATGCTTTAGATAGGTCTAGGAAAGTAGCAGAGGAGAGATAGCCATTGTTTTTATGCTGAAGGATAGTGTTGGTAAAGGAGAGTAAAGCAGTGGTGGTGCTATGGTTTGGTCGGAAACCATGTTGAGTACTGAAAAGGAGGTTGTTAGTAAGGAGGTAGTCTGAGACCTGAGAGTGTATGCATCTCTCTAGTATTTTGGAGAGTGGAGAGAGAATAGCTATGGGGCGGTAATTGGTTAGTTCTGTGGAGGGTCTGCCTTTGTGGAGGGGAATTATATGTGATACTTTCCACAGTGTGGGAATGTAACTTTCTGACAGAGATCGGTTAATCAAGATGGATACTGGGTAGGCCAGAGCATCAGCTGCAATTTGTAGGTATTCACTTGGGAGGCTGTCTGCTGCTAATTTGGTGGGTTTAAGTTTAGTTAAGAGTTTTTTATGTTGGAGGTAAGTACAGGAGAAAAAGATTAGGCAATGGGGAGATTACTAGTTGAAGGTGTGGGTTGGAGGGGAGGGGGTTGTGTTGTTTAGCTAGTGATAGTATGGTTTGGGTGAAGTGTGTGTTGAATGAGGTAACAATATTTTCTGAGGAGTGAGGGATGTTAGGAGGAGGGGTACTGACTTTACCTGGGTGGAGGATGGAGTTTATGGAGGACCAGAATTGTTTGGGGCTGTGTTGTGAGGAGACTAGGGCAGACTGGTAGTATTGGGATTTGTCCTGTTTTATTAGCTTTTTGACTTTATTGTGTAGTTCTAGGAATTTCTGTCTAGCTGACGGGGTTTTGGTTTTGCGCCAGTGCTCCCAGGCTTTTATCCCTCTTTTTCATTTCTGACTTAGTGGTTTTCTGTAGCCATGGGGAGGCTTGTGCTTTGGTTCTGGAGAATCTTATGGGGGCATGGTAATTAAGGATGTTCAGGAAGGTAGTATTAAAAAATTCAACTGCATCATCTAGACTGAGGTACTTTAGAGGATGCCAGTTGCATTCTTTGAGGGATGAGATGAATGTGAGTGGGTTAAAGTTTAGTTTTTTATGTATTTGACGGTAGATGACAGGTTTAGCTTGGTATAAGTATTTTTTGAGTAGGAATGTTGGGGAGTGATCACTGAGGCATTTATCCTGGTTGGTGACTGGACTAGTTGAGTGAAGCCATGAAGGTGTACATGATGGGTTGGATTGTTGCCAGAACAGGATTGCCAGTCAATATTGAAATCACCTAAGATGATAGTTTCTTGGGGGATATGGTGGGTAGACCAGCTGAGGAGGTTTTCTAGGGGAGGGATGTTTTGGCCAGGTGGGAAGTATTATCCAATTATGTTGATGGTTTTGTTTTGGTTAATTTTGAGGTTGGTATATATTATTTCTTCATTGCCTATTTGTGGAGCTGATGATTTTAAGATCTGGATGTTTAGATGCTGTTTAAATATTATAGCTACACCACCTCCTTTTTGGTTTAGCCGGTCTACTCTTAGTATGCCGTAACCTGTAGGGAGTATTTGCTCACTGGTAATGTGAGGTTTTAGCCAGGTTTCTGTCAGGATGACTATATCTGGGGAGCACAAGTCTATGGTGGCATGGAGTTCATGGACTTTGTTGGATATACTTCTAATATTTAGGCATAGTAGAAGGAAGTCACTTGGCTTTCTATTGGCCACTTGTTTCAGGTAATGACTGCAGCAGTGTGAACACTCGGACATCTACATTTATGGTAGGTACAAAACTGTACTTTTGGCCACTTTCCACATTGTATTGGTTTGTAGTCCTAATGGTGGAGCCTAGCAATTCAGTGTTTGTTTCTGAAACTGTGTGACATTCTAGTATTTGTTTTTTTAACAACAAATCTGTAGGTCTAGTTAAAATATATTTAGATGACGCTTTACTTCGAAGTCAGTTAAAATAAAAAAAAGTTTGTGCTAAATTTATACTGTTCTACAGTAATATATTGAACAGTATGACAATTTCTAAACATTCTGTTTAGTTCCTGTTGCCCCTCAACAGAAGCTTTCCTGGGAGGATAAAAAACATTACAATACACACACAATAAATACAGAACAAAAGAAATGTCCTCATAAAAAACTTTCTAATTGTAGCTCTTATCTCTTATTATCTCTTATTAATTGTATTTTAACTAATGCCATTTTCCTACTACAGCAATTAACTTGTTTCAAAAATAGAAATTGTCAGTTGTATAATATTCTTATGCTGTTTATTATAATGCAGTACTAATAGACTCTTTCTGTTATTCCCATGGATATTTCCTAGTTGCAAAAGCTCTTTGTTTCATGCATATAAAATAACTCACAAGGGCATTAATTACTGCACAGTTTCTAGAATTATAGCCATCACTAATATCTACTTTTATTTTTAATGCTATCAGATTTCATCTATATAAAATGACAGGCTGCAGATCCACCATAGGGGACAGGCCTTCGTGGTTTCATATTACAAATGTCAAATCTGGTGTAACAATTTTAATTGACTAATTTATTTAATTTTAATTGACTTATTTGTGTGTGTGTGTGTGTGTGTGTGTAATTTTACCATTTACTTTTTTGACTGTATTTTCAGTGCAATAGTGGATTTTTTATCGTGTTGTGGAATACCATCATTCTTCAATAGTATTACATGAATGTAAATGCATTGTCTTCATATTATATTCTTGTTCATGGAGCTTTTCTCCCTGGGACTCCATTGAAAACTGGCTCTTCTTGGCCCAGCGGACTATCTCTGTAAACAAACTGTAAAATAAAATAAATAAATAAATGTGTGGTGAAAGTGAATATTATTGTCTGTAATGTTTTAACTGTATATAATTGCCTCGATTTGTAGTACTATATTGCAACATCTTGTAGCAGTTTGTTCTTTCAACTTATTTTTTGTATAGTCTTTCTAATGTAAAATTTATTGCATTAGATTATACTATATTTGTACTGTACTGTACATGGAGCTTTTCTCCCTGGGCCTCTGCTGAAAACTGGTTCTGTAGACCCAGTCAGACCACCCCGGTAAACAAATGTGAAATAAATATATAATAAATAAACAAGTAACTGCAATAAAGATAATTTGCATTACTCTTACCTCGATAAAAATAATCTAAAGGAGCAGTATGTAAGAGATTACTTACTGTAGGGTCCATCTTCAAGATATTATTTTTATTGTTTATAACCAGTCTGTGTTTTACTCTCTAAATTAGGTAATGAATTCTGTTTAATTGTTTAACAGGAACAATATGCTGACTTAGAGTACCGCACCCACAGACTCAAAAACATGTTTAAAACATCATGGCATGATGTTTCCTACACTTTAACAGCACTCTGGGATTATTTACAGGATTTTAAATATTTTTATATGTAATTCCAGACTCTGTCCACCTGGAGGCTGGCATATTGACGTGGTTTGGATAAATCAGGTTGCCATCCAGTATCCCAGAAATCATTGTTTGGCTCAAAAATGTTACATCATGCAGGCCTCCGTTTGCTTAAAGTTCCTGTCATTTCATAGATGTTGCATGCGTACAAAGTACGGAGTAAAATAGAACAGTGTAAGTAACATTCCCTGCTGCTGGATGACTACTTAAAACAGAAACAGTGCAAATGCCACAGAACACACTCAAAGTGCTGTTTACTGCTGCCTTTTTTTCTAATTTAGTTTAAATGGCACTAATTTGTGAGACAATGAATTCCAGTCCATTTACTTCTCCCCTCCCCCATAACACTTAGCTTCCTTAGCTGTCAAAGTCCTGAGGGTAATTTGACCTGGTAATTCCATTGTTTGGCAGATCTCAGCAGGGTGCTTGACTCATGTAATTTAATCTTTGCTCTAGCATTTACTTTGTTAGAGGGGACAATTTTTTGCTGCACTATAGCCATGGCCTTACTTGACTGCAATCACATCCAGTAAGGTCTTGCACTAAGGAGCTAAAGAATAAAACATTTATACTGTTAACCAGTTTAGATCTTTATTAATTTAAGTGTTAAGGTATCACTTCATGCTTCCACCTTGTTAAAAATTGAGATTTACATGTGCAAAGTGTGTTTGTATGCAGTATTTGCCTTCATATGTTTTTACTCCACTGGTTGGTTTGCAAAAAAAACTTTTGCAGTGTCCCTGGGTTTGTCTTTGTACATACAAACCACATTGCTATATTTTCCCCTTCCTTTTTCTTGTGTCCAGAAGTCACTTATAACAAAGTAAATTTTTTATTGCTTTTTTTTTTAATTAAGGACAGCAAGGTTAACTTACCTTGAATCAGTTAATGGATGCCACTGCAAAGAATCACTGTTGAAATATTTGTGCATGGACAAAATCCCTTACTAAATCTATTAACCAGCCTCTAGTTCAGTTGGTGCTATGGCTTTAATATACTGGTGTGTTTGCTCATGTCTTCCAAATATCTCCACCATTACATACCAGTTTTGCAGTGTAGTAACCACCCGACATGTCCATATACCTTTTAGCCATCAATATGCAGCTACTCCTGTTCATGTGAGTATGTGAATTCATTTTCAGACTTAAGGTGTGGAAGCTGCACTGAATAATTCTAGGTGCTTGTTCAGATTTCACATGGTGCTTGCTTAGAGCTACTCTCATTTTAAGCCACTATGAATATGTTGCACTGCCACCTCTGATACCAAGGTAATGTTTTAATCTTTCTATTCCCGCACTGCACACTAGCAGTATCTGGTGCAAATACAACAGAGAAGTATGCAAGCGATACACCACCTAAGCATCATTTGCCGTGCAGAATGTACAAGTATGCATACCAAATTTCTGTGTTTCCAAACATTGGTGTTACTACACTACTACTGAATAAAATGAACAGCACTCAGGCTGGGGGAAGGACAAAGGAGCCATGACATCACAGAATGGGTGGGTCTTATTATTTTAGTTAGAATCAGATGACGGCTGTGGTGATGTCACTTTGGGGGGGGGACTGATTAAAAAAAAAAAGTACCTGCACTGCCTGGCCTCGATGTCAGTAATTGGGCGACTTCAGCAAGCTTTATTCAAACGTGAGAGAATCATTTTGTAAGTGAAACCATCACAGTATGAGAAGGTTGGCTTCTGTTACAGAAGTAAGGGGAATTATAAAAATTGTAAATGCTTTATTGTTGCTGTTTTACAGAGGACAATGTAAATAGGGAGGAAAAGGGTCGTGAAGTTGAGGAATACATTAGAGAAACCTGTTGTACTTCTTCCTGAAAACTTACCAATGTTGTGTCTTTTGGCTTTTCCCGGTTAGGTGTCGCCACAGCGGAACTCCGGTCCTCTAATGATTGGCAGTAGATTTTTGCGTGCCGCGTTGCCGGCTCTGACGCACAACCTTCAACGAAGGTACACCCATTCATGCATGTCTTCACATAGAAGACACTCTAGCTGAGAATCGAACAGGACAACGTCTTACTGTGAGGCGACAACGCTACCGCAGCACCACCACCGAATATGCTATAAAAATATATTTTTCAGAGTAGCCCCTATTAGTAAACAATTCTATTGATATAAATGGCACAAATACTTGATGCTGGATTTCGATAAGATGATAAAGATATTAATATCATAGATATAGAAAATGGCGCTTCCTTCGGGATGATGCCTTCAGGCCGATCAGAGCGCCATTTTCTATTTCATATTGTATCATTATAAAAACAAAAACGATCCTTATCAAGCAGTATGTTATCATTTTATTATACTACTTGTGTTGTGTTGTTTGGAATATTTACGATAACTGGATTTTGGCTAGCAAAGACCTTTTCATTCTGCATTGATATAAATGGATCCTATGAAAAATCTTGTCTGTTAGTACAGAATTTTCCATGCTTAGGTAAAGAGGACATTAAATAATCAGGATGAAAACTGGAACCAGGCAAGTAATCCAAATTACAAATTTGTTTATGAAACAATTTACTAACAATTAGTTTTCCTGAAATTCATGTTAACGTAACCTATAAATAAATCACAGCTATACATACATAGTCATTAATGCCCTTCTAACTTGCCAATATACCAGAACACTTGTTCCAATAGTAAGTGTCCAGGCTGTTCTTAAAAATATGTAAATTAGTACTTGCTTTAATGTAATTTGGTAGTCTGTTCCATGCATCGGCTACGCTGTGTTAGTACACTTTTCATTCCTATAGAATCTTCTACATAGGTTGTCTGATGATTATCTAGTACTTTTTGATAACCCCAGATGTTCCCAGAGGTAGTCTCTAAATGCCCTATATACCCGAATAAGATCTCCTCTTGGATATCGATAAGAGACGCACTGTACAAGTTCAGATGTTTTAGTCTTTCATAATAAATTAAATTTTCACATCCATGGATGCCCTTGGTATATTTCCGTTTTACTTTTTCCAGTTTACGCATGCTTGTTTTCTTATAGGGTTTCCATATTATTATTTCATACTCAAGTTTGTGTCTAATGTAAGTAACAAACAATGACTTCATTATTTTTGATTTCCTAGACTTTATAAATCTTTTTATACAACCTGTAGTTTTATAACGATCATTAACCAATTGGTTGACCTGATTAGAAAAACGCAAAGCTGAATCTACCCATGTACCCAGGTCCTTAAATGAGTCTACAGTTTCAATCACTGTGTGCTGTATTAAATATTCACCTTTCAATTTATGTCTCCCAAATCTCATATGCTTAGTTTTTGATGTATTTTTCAGCATATTATTCTCCTGTGCCCAAATGGTCAATTTAGTCAAGTTATTTTGCAGACATGCCTTATCAGTAACACATGTAATCAGTTTACCCAATTTCAGGTAATCTGAATATAGACTATGGAACACCTCAGATGAAAAAGTTAGGTCTGAAAGATACAATCTAAACAAGTAAGGGTCTAGGACAGAGCCCTGTGGGACACCCTGACTGTAACCAAGGATTTCACCTGTCCAGTTGCTGTATGATACACTTGCCATATCCTATTTGTAAGCCATGCAGCTATCCATATTATCAAGAGTGCATCAATGCCTAGTTGTACTAATGTATTGATAAGTGTTTTGTGTATGACCCTGTCAAATGCTGAAGTTAAATCTATATAAATTACATCACAGCACAATTTTTCATTCATAGCTGTTATTATATTGTTATAGAACATCATGTTACAGGTGGTAATAGATCTGTTTTCAACATATGTATGCTGATGTATTTCTGACAGTAATTTATCCAGTATTACCTTCTCTGTTATTTTCCACAACATGAAAATAGACTTAAGGGTTTATATGAGTCTGTGTTAGTCCTACTCCACTTTCCCTTAAAGACAGGCTTAATAAATGCATGTCTCCAATCATGAGGAATCTCCCCATATTTATATGACTTAGTGAATAATTAATGTAACGGTACTGTAAGTACTTGCTGAAGTGTTCTCAAGTTATTGTTACTAATTCCGTCTCCTTCCTGTGCTTTGGATCCAGTTTGAACAGTTCTTTTTCAATATAATCTGATTTGATTCCAGTATCTTGAGTTAGCTGGATGTCACTTGGACAATTTATCACCCCTTTTGTGGAACTTAACTGTTTTGCGTAAGATTTTGTAAATATGTCTAATCTGTTGTATCTGAGAATAAATTTTAGAATCTGCACACAGTTTATCAATTTGTGTGTCTTTACTTCTTCCACATCTTATGTATTTATAAAAAGGTTTCCTATTATGTTCAATATCTTTATATAAACTACAGAGTGGACATGTAAGACTTGTACCAAATATGTTATTACTTAACTCATTAACAATGTTAGAAGCATGTGTTAATTCTCCTTTACAAATAAAAATTACAACCACTTGCATAAAAATTTGATTCAGATAGACATTCTTTCTCAAAAAGTCACACAAACAAACATGTATAGCCAGAGATAAAGGGGGCCTCCATGGCACTGCCTTTTCTTTGTCTAAACATTCTCTCATGAAACCAAATTCCAGCAGCTCCATTATAAAGTTTTTGGAGTATCCCCTAAAAATTAGCTCTAGCTTCTGTACCATATTTATGTTCTGTATTAGTATTTAGGCTCACTACATCCACTGTTAACTAGTACATGTTACATTCCATACAATCCCAAAAGGTTTTATATTAAATGTATGGTATCTCGTTTATACAGAGGGAGATTTTCAATTGTTTCTTATTTGAATTTGAGCTTATCTTGCCTACATCTTCAAATTTAGTACCTTTGCCTAATGCAATTGGCCTGCCAGGAGGATTCCATAAGCATTTATGAACTTTCAGAAGACAATAAAATTAAGCTGTTTTTGCTTGGGGGTTAATTTTTTTTTATCGATATCAGATTGTTGTAAAATAATCTAATTCTCTCACCTGTGTTTAATAATTCCAAAAACACATAAACAATGTTCCTGTAATGTTCAAATGGCTTGAGATCATAAGCATCAAGTGATGTAAACACAATTGATTATACTGGTTCACATTTTTCACTACTGTTTTCTACCCTTTGTCTGCCTGTTTGATTAAAAAAGTTTTGAGTAAGTGTAGCAACTTGATAATGCTTGCATTCTTTTCTTTATTCAAATTAACAGTATTTTTGTTTGTGTTAAAGTATGAAGACACATTCAGTTTATTATTCACAGCTAAAGGAAAAAAGTCTTTGTTTAGCTTGTATATATGTGAGAATAAAATCACTGTAAGCGTTAACCACACTAGTATGAAATGGGTAGTATACATTAGCTTCAGTAATATAAGGAGCCCTGTGCATCTGAGAAAGAACTGTCCAAAGTCTTTTCACACACACATGCAGGCAATTTAAGGGCTCACCAGTTTTTGTGTGGAATGTCTTAGGATGTGGGAAGAAACCAGAACACCCAGCAAAAATCTACAGTGACACAGAGGGTAGCATTGCTGACTCATAACACTTGGATATCCAGTTTGGTTGCTGGCTGGGGTGCCTTCTGTGTAGAATCAAAACACACACGAACATAAACATTTATAGACATAAGAGTGGTATATCAGAGGTACTAGCATAGTAATTTCATCTCCAGTTTCTTTTAAAACTACACCGCTCCAAAGAACCAGACGTCAGATGCATGTCAGTGTACAAAGGCATTAGTGTAGTGACTAGCAGTGAGAATGGATGATCTTTAAAGAACTAGACTGAAGTGAAAAAACATCACAAGCAGACCTGATTCTACTTTTGTCTGTTTCAGACATGGAGGTATGAAAAAGCTGCACTGCAACCTTACTGGGATTTCCACTGGTACTCATTTCATATTTATTGGAGTAAGTTTTGTACAAGCTAACACACTAATCTAGAGATGGAGCTCTCATTGTGTTAGAGAAAAGTTGAGTGTGTTCATTTCAGATAAAACTGTTCAACTCTTTCTCTGACGCAGTGCAGTTCCTGGGTTGTTGAGAAGTAGCAGGGGCTACAAGACTGCAATGGTGTAGTCTTTGAATTCCAAGAAACAGTTTAATGGGTTAGATTAAAAATTATGAGTACAAAATTGTTACGGATACATATTTAATAGTATAAATTATTGAATTTTTTTGCAACACATGTATAAAGTTAGTACCAGTAATGTAAATGATTTTCCTAAAATAAAAATGGAGGATGTTAAAAAAAAAAAAAAAAAAAAAAAAGAGTTAAAAAAACTGTTCAGTGGGCCCAGAAATGTCTGTTAACATAGTTTTCCTCTTAGTTCATATTTTCAGTAATAATCTACTGTTAAATGGATTGGTAGCTAAAGACTGGAAGACATCTTAAATTGTACTCATGTTTTAAGGGAGGTGTAAGAAAGGTTATAGCTAATTGACCAATAAGTCTTGCATCAGTAATTGGAAAATGGTTTGAGAGATGCATACTTAACAATATTTAATCATTGCGAATGTATGTGGGCCATTGATTAGTGATGCCAAATGTTATTCATTAAAGGTCAGTAGACTTTGGTGTGTCGGTCTGTTTTAAAGTTATCACTGTAAGGGATCATGGGAAAGTAAGTGTATGGTAGTTTATCTTGATGTCACCAAAGCTTTTGGCACATTATTGAGTGAACAAATTGTAATGTCTGGAGAGATTAACAGTCAGTGTGTTAAATATAAGGGCAGGCACAGGAGGTGATCCTCAAGGGCCAGTGTTGGGCCCAATATTATTTAATAAGGTGTTCTCAGGACTACCCACCTCCAGAAAATTGTAGTGTGGAAATGCGCCAATGATGGAAATGTGGGGCAGAAGTTAATAATGATATGGATGATTTTAATGGGTGGTTGGATGTACTTCATGGATGGGCATACAAAATGGGTCTTAAATTCAATAATATTAAATGTAAAATAAATAAATTTGGAGCTGTCATAAATTAAGGATAATGATGGGGCAGTGACTTGAAATTGTTAAGCAGTCATGGTACAATTTTATGTAATAGTCTCGCATTTAACTTTCATGTACAAGATATGAAATTAAAGGTTTTAAGAAAGATCAAGTAATATTACGTACAGTTGATTCCAAAATACCAAAGATTCTAAAAGTATTTCTGTGGCTGTTAGAAGACCCGTTGTTGAGTATAATTTAATCATTTGTTCCTCATCACTCATTGATACTGTTATTGATTAAGATAATTCAAACCTGATTACTAAAACAGTGAATTATATTAAGAGCTTGTTATATGAAGATAGACTTAAACAAATGATTCTTTATTGTATACTTTTTAGAGTAATGAGAGGCAAACTGTATTTGAATTTCAGAGCTACAGTATGGGGAACTGAGGGGCTGATTTAGGCTGAAATTTGATAGAACAATATCTTGGAAGAAGATATAGGCGACCTGTTTTTTAAATAAATAAAACAGAACTGTGAGGAGAGGTAGATGTATTACTGAATGTGTACTGAGGCTGTGGAATGCACTCCCATTGTGGGTTAGAGAATCTGGCTCTGGATACATTTAAGATGCAGCTTGATAATTACATTGGGAGTAATAAATGTAGTGTGAAGTAGATATGTTAAAGCTCTAAAGGACCATTAGCAGCTTGGTAATTATGTAACATTGCTGCAAAAAATCTTTTTTTTG
>NC_056729.1:554740587-554815587 GCF_019279795.1 Protopterus annectens | reverse complement strand
GCAAAGATTCCTCAGGAAGAAGTATGGTGACCCAGTGCCCCCATTTGTTTAAGAACTTGTCACTGTTTATTGTGGTCCACACAGTTAATGCTTTAGAGTAATCAGTAAAGCAGAAGCACATTATTTTTTTCCTGCACCTCTGTTGCTTCCTGTGTTACCCAGTGGATATTGACAGTTTGACCATTGATTCCTGTGATACTTTTGCGCATCTGTATCATATTAGTGGAGCACAAGTGTGTGTGTGTGTTTTAGGGAGATTAACTGATTAGACAGAGTGCACTCTTCAGCAGTTCCCTTTTTAACGCCTTAATTGAATTATCAGTTAACATAAAGGCAAACACACATTTACGCAAAGAACAAACCATTTTAATGTATTCCTAGTTACAGGTATTACAGACACTGTGTATGTTTTGTATTAGTATAATCAATCCAGCATTACATAAATTGCTCAATTTCTGCTTTCCCTTCATATCACTCCTCCTCCAAAACATTCTGTATGCATTGTCAGCAGTTTACATTTTTTTCTTACTTAATTTGTTCCTGTTTTTTCTTAAGATCCTGCTTACATTCTTTTATCTCTGTTACAGTAAGGAGTTCAGATCCTGTATTACAGCTAAAATAATAATAATAATTATTTCCTTAGTTACATCCATTTGCTTGCCAAATATTTCTTTTTTTTTCTGACTTAGTACTCTGCAGGGAATTTGTGAAGTCTGCCAACTCACTACACTCCCAAAATATGTTTTCATTTACTTCTTTCTTCCCTGTCACACCTCTCACATTTGCTATCCACCTAAGGACAAATTATTTGGAGTCTTCTTAGGAGGTAATATACAGCAGATAATAAAGCAAAACTAAATAAAAATAAATCTTCTCCATCTAAGGACAAATTATATGGAGTCTACTTAGGAGATAATATACAGCAGATAAAGCAACAATAAATAAATAAAAATAAATATTCTGGACTTTGTTACATGCTTGGGAGCCATACATATGTCCTCCCATTGTTTCCTTATGAATTACTTATCAAATCTTTCTTCCCAATTTTTTTAACCTCCTCTGATTCGTGTAGTTATCATTGAATGTTTATATGCCCTACTAATTATCCCTTTTTAAACAGCAACTCTGCTCTACATTCAGCTAAAAACTCTACCAGAGCAGATCTTTCACTTAGGATTCTCATTTCTCTTTGTTTTCCTATACTCTGCTGTCAGTCCTTCATAGAGAAGACTGTGTCTTACCTGCAGTCTAAATGTCTTTTGAGCCTCTTCTCATTCTGTTACCATTGCCGCTTAGTTATTTACTTCCAGTACCTTGGTGGTGGTGCTGCGGTAGCATTGTCGCCTCACAATAAGATGTTGTCCTGTTCGATTCTCAGCTAGAGCGTCTTCTGTGTGGAGACATGTGTGAATGGGTGTACCTTCGTTGAAGGTTGTGCGTCAGGGCCGGCAACTCGGCTTGTAAAAATCTACTGCCAATCATTAGCGGACCAAAGTTCTGCTGTGGCAACCCCTAACCAGGAAAAGCCGAAAGGCACAACAACAACAACCTTGGTTCCTTTTCTTGAATAAATTTTAGCCTCCTCTTGCCTGTTCTGTGTATCTTTAATTGTAGTCGTCCTCATCGATCTCCTTTTTTCCATTCTCAAGTTGGCTTAGTTCTAATAGGTTAATAGGTGTTGACTAGGCTAACGACCACAAGAGCCTTTTTAAGCCTAGCCATGCATCCCAAATCTCTGACAAGTTCTGATACCTTTGATAAATTAAGCAGGGGCTTGGGAGATGAACCATTTACAGGTTACCTATGTCCTTTAGAGGCATAGATGCTAGGCCAGGGATGAATTTACTGTTCCCTGTCCAATTGTCCGAGTTACAGTTGAATTTGGTTAGGGAGGAACTCTCCTTAACATGGATGGGGAGCCTGTTCCAGAGACAGGATAGTCTCTAGGATACATACCTCTCTCTCCATCAGGTCCTGTTTATATCACATATAAGGTGCAAGTTTTTAGAATGAGTAATTTTTGTGCTGTTTGTTTTACTGATATGTAGGAGGTGTGTCAGAGTGGGCTCTGACAATGTCCTGTATGCCAGGCATAGATCTCCCCTCAACAGCTTGTAGGAGAAAGAATGCAGGGATAGGGCCTTGAAGCAGTCTGCATAGGACATTTTATTTCCTGTATTCTTTTAGTAATGAATCTCTGTGGACGTTTCATTTGTTGATATGCCTCGTTGGGTACATACCAAAGGGGGCATTGTACTCAATGATAGTTTAAATGAATGCTGAATACAGTGGAACAATGACTTCTTTGGATCTAGATGCCATACCTTTGTTTATAAGTTGTGCAGCATAGAATGATTTCTTCACTACTGTAGACATGTCAAAGACTAGATTACTGCCTATGTGAGTTTCTAGGTCCCTGACTACTTGGTCAACTCTAAGGGGTGTGTTTGTCAATAATGATAGTTACCAGGGGTGGATGACTTCCCATAGGACGCTATTATTAATTTCTTGGCATTTAGTTTTAGTCCGTGGCTCTGACACCAGTTGTTTGTCTGTGTCAGCCCTTCCTGGAGAACATTTGTTTTGGTTTGGGATTCAATGACGGCTCCTAATTTACAGTCATCTGCAAATTTAGTCTGCCAGAGACCATTGACATTGGTGTTGACTTCAGATAAGCAAATGCCAAAAAGGAGTATTCCAAGGACTGATCCCTGAGGGACTCCACTTATGACTGGCCTCTTCGTAGAGGTGGACTCCACAGTTTTAATTTCCTGGGCCTTGTCTCTGTGTCAGTTAGCTATCCACTGGATGACATATGGGTTTGTACTTAACCTCTTGAGTTTGCCAACAATGCCTGGGTTGAGTATTGTGTCAGATGCTTTGGCCAGGTCAAGTTAGGCAGTGTGAACCATTTTGCCCTCATCCATTGCTTTGGTGACCTTCTCAAAGATGTCCGCCAGGTTGAGTAGGCTTGACCTGCCCTTGATGAAACCAACTAGTTTGGGTTCAGTGTCTGGAGGTTTACTCTATCATTATTGATCATTTCCATGATAATTCTTTCCATAGCTTTGCATATAAGACTAGTAAGACTTATGGGTTTGTAGTTTCCATGGTTTGTAGATGGCCCACCTTTTGTGCACAGAGATGACTGTTGCTGTTCTCCATTCATGAGGTTTGAACCCTTTTTGGAGGCTACAGTTAAATAGTGAGGAAATCCTTCTGTGTTGTGCAATAATAAATGTATGACATCTAAGTCCAAGGAAATCATTGTTCCACTGTATTCGACATTCATCAGACCTTTGGCATGTACCTAACCAGGCGTATACAATAATTGGAATGTCCAACGAGGTTTCTCACTAAAAGAATACTGGGCTTAAGTAAAATGTCCTATGCATCCCTTGTAATCTGTCTTGTACAGGCTTTTTAGAGGAGATCTATGCCGGACATACAGGGCATTGTCAGACCCCACTCTGATGGAACTCCTGCATATTGGCAAAACAAACAGCACCAGAATTACCTGTTCTAAAGAGTTAAACGTAGCCTGTGATATAAATGGGACCTGCTGGAGAGACAGGCATGTATCCCAGTGATTACCCAGTCTCTGGAACAGATTCCCCAGCCATGTGAAACAGAGTTCCTCTGTAACCCAATTCAAGTGCAACCTGGACAATTGGATGGGGAACAGGAAATTCATCCCTGGTTTGGCACCTATGTCTCTAATGGACACAAGCAGCCTGTAAATGGTTCATTTCCCAGGCCCTAGCTTGTAAATGTTTCATCTCCCAAGCACCTGCTTACACTTATCAAGGGTATCAGAACTTGTCAGCGATTTGGGATGCACGGCTAGGCTTAAAAAGGCCCCTGTGGTCATAAGCCTAGTAAACACCTAGGAACTTCATTGTGACAGTAAAATTCTCTCAAATGACAAGGGCCATTTGAGAATAACTGATAACACTTCACCAGCAGAGTTGTTATTAACTGCAGTCATGTCTTTTTAGTAGTAAAAGTAGCAAGGAAATGCGAAAGCTTGACAGTCTTAAAGTAGTAACAACCAGTAGTTTAACGAATGGGACACACGTCCAAAGTGTTCCAGGCATCAGGTTTTGTAAATGGGTATAAGTGGAACGCAGGCAGCTTGAAAGAATGTCATCCATCTCAGAAAGGCAGCAAGTAAACTAAGCTTACAGGGTACAGATGAAATATTGAGTATTAGGCAAAGACGATGATATATCAGTTTGAGTCAAAAACAACCACAGTTGGGACATTAAGGTCAAGAGAAAAGATGTCTCAAATTATATAGTCACAAGTGATATACAAGACGTGTACTGTGTGTATTTGTTTGGACATCTAGTGCAAGTACAGAAAAGCAATCCAAAAGCATTAACAATGCAGATGTAAGAGGAACATCATTAGTAAAATTTACAGGATCACAGTGTTGCTCCATTACATGTTATAGCTTTCCAGAAACAAGTTAGAAAGTGAGGTGCTCCACAGCAAGTGGTAAACACACACACACACACACACACTTACCAGGGAAAAGTCCAGTAAATGCAGTACTAGTCAGAGGTCCAAGGGCATCCAGATAACATGAAGGTAAGGTGTGTCAGACAGCAGCTGAGTAAGTTGTTTGTGTTCCCTGTATGTTGCACAAGTAATTAAACGAAGCATACTTGTTAATTTCGTCTTCAGTGATAAAAATAGTACAATCAAACCAATTTAAGAACAACTTATCAGTGATGTGAGTTGCTCAGGAATGTTCTTGTTTACCAGCTAAAATAAATTATTGAGCGAAGAGAAACTAAAATATATTGGGAAGAGTATAAATTACTTAATTGTAATCTTTATTTTGCTTTTTCTGGACTTGTGTATATATTAGGTGATAGACTTTTTTGTTTTCCATTTAAAAGCAGAAGGTCAAGTAATCCAGTTAAGTCCTTAACCACTAATTTTTACCAGGCATAAAGAATTAATTTCCTCTGTTGTCTTTACATTTACTTAGGTAATTTGTTTCATGTTATCAAAACCCTCACAAGCAGTAACTCCTGCTTAATTTAAAGTAAAATCTGGACACAATATTTTCTTAACATTCTAAAACAAGTCCGGTGTATTCCATTTCTTAAGAGTTTTCAGATTATACTGTCCACTTTTTCTAATCTCTGAAAGTTGAGAAACTGTTCTGGATAACCTAGACACAGCTATTAATATGTTAAGGTGTGATCTGATGTTGTCTTTTCCATGCACCTCAGCCTGTGGGTTATTGGATCCAAGGTCGGCACTTCAGAACCCTCAGATTTGACGCTTCACCTCCTTTCCCATAATGCTGTGCATACTTAAGTGTCCTCAGATCTCGTTTGCTGCTGTTTAGAAACAGATGTGTTCTACAACTATCAACTAAGTGCAGTTCCTTTCTTTTGTACCTTTCACTCTTGCAGTTTACCGTCTCTTCATAGATACTGTTAGTGTATAGATGTTCATCGTGCATACAGTTGCAGTCATCACACTTGGGTAATCCTGCCGTCAGGCGGGTCCTCGGTCGGCCGAATTCCAAAGTCTAGGTCCGGCGTCGGTTGTCGTCGCTTCTTCCCTGATGTCAGTGCGGCAGGGGTATAAAAGAGGCAGCCAACACCATTTTCTTCAGTCTTTCTTGCCGCGCGGTGCCCGAAGCAGAAGCAGTTCGAAAGTGCCGGTCGGCCAGCTTCTGAGATTTACGAACAGTATTTCAGCCGAAGTCTTCTTTAAAGCTAAGTACCCCGTTGGAGAAACTTTTCTTGCCTCAGACCGATGTCAGACAGTTAATAATTGCATTTCTTGTGGGAAGCAAATACCGCATAAGGATTTTCACTCTTACTGTATACCTTGCTTAGGGCCAGACCACGACGTCTTGGCCTGCCGTTTTTGTGCTAGGTTTAACAAGTGCACTATTAAGCGCCGGGCAGAGTTCGCCCTTCATTATTTTGGCAAAATATTTAATTATATCATGTCGTCGGATACACAGACGCCAATTTTAGGCAAAAAACGCAAGGATAAGGATAGACATCCAAGGCCTGCACAGAGTACTGAGATCACACTTAGGCCGACTTCCGGTTCTCAGCGAGGCGCCTACGCAGCCCCTGACTACCGATGAAACTATTTTACCGGCGACTTCAGTACCCGAGGCCGCAGGATCCTCGGTCTCCATTCCCACTACAGATACCAACGCCACTCTTGGCGGGGAAACCGAAATTTCAGTGAGGCCTGCCATTTCTGAAGGCATTTTCAGGCCTACCACCTCCTCTATTAAATTATTCACTAAGTCTAAAGCTGCAATGAAAATTAAAAAACAAGGGCCTCAGACCCCCCTCTCAAGGCCCCATGCCTAAAAAACAGATGCTTAAAATGGCTGAGGATTTGATTACTCTCATCAGGGGTTCTCAACCCCCCCCCCCCCCAGACAAAACACCCAGGTTGGAGGAAGACTACCCTTCCTCGGACCAGGCTTCTATATTCAGACCATTCTGAGGACCAGGATTACACTTATTCCCCATTTGAAGACTCTGATGCTGAGGAGTCAATTCCCTCGATCTCCCCCCCTGATGACTTATCTTTAGGGGAAACCCTGCATACATTGAGAGAGCACTTCCACTGGGAAGGCCAAGATTACTCATATTCCAAGAAAAGGCTCAGGGAATTTCTACTACTACTTCCCCAGCATAGGCCCCTGGCTATTCCTCCTGTCTTAGATATTTTGGATGATGTGTACGCAGAAGCCAGTCTTAATCCAGACTCTTTACCTCCAGCCCCTGTTAAACCAGACAGGTATTACCGGGTTCCTGATTCTCACCAGTTCCTTCATAAAAGCCATACTGCTGGCCCAGAAACAATTTCACAGGGTCCCAAGGGGATTAAGGCCTCTACTGCTAAAAACCCTTTGCCTTCAGAGAGAGATTCTAGAACATTAGAAAGGTGGGGGAAAAAGGTGTATACATCAGCCACTTTAACCATGAGGGCATTAAACTGTCTATTTCATATGGTAAAATACCAACAGTTCTTGCTATCTCAGCTGAAAGCCAAAATGACACAAACAGAACAGCCCGACTTGAAAGAGTTGCAGGATTTGTTGCATGGAGCAGAACAAGTGGGGAAACATACCTTGCAGTGTGGTTTTGATGCTTTAGAGGCCTCGTGCAGAGCTGCTGTCACAGGGTCTGTCATACGTAGACATGTTTGGTTCAAAGAGCAAACCTTACCAGATCATGTCAAAGCAAATTTATTAAATGCACCACTAAAAAAGGATGTATTGTTCGGTGCTAAAGCTGAGGAGGTACTAAAGAAAATGGAGGAAAAAGCAAAATCTATGCAAACAGTTAAAGATTTCTTGCAGGTGCAGCCTCCATGCTTCAGCAGAAACTGGCCTTCAAAAAATTGGTCCTTTCCAGCCACGGACAGACCCCAAAGGGGCAGATACAGATGCCCAAGGGGTAGAGGATAACCTTAAGGATCTTACAGAGCTAGACAGTGGCAAACACCAGCCCCCAGAGGTGGAGAAGATAGACCACAGTCATTTAGAAAACAGATGCAATGACTTTCCCCTATGCCTGCCAAACAAAGATATAATGGCAGCACCTTTGGGCGGAAAACTGGCCTTATTTTCAAAAAACTGGCACATTGTTACACAGGACAAATGGATTCTGGATATTATAGACAGAGGCTACAGGTTCCACTTTCACACCCTTCCAAAAATGAGAGGCATGCCAAACCTGCCACAAAATCAATGGGCAGAGGCACAAAGGCAAATTTCCTCTCTCATGGATATGAAAGCAATTCAAAAGGTACCTGCAAAAGAACAGGGTCAAGGTTTTTATTCAAGGCTATTCCTGGTACCAAGGAAGGACAAAGATTGGAGACCCATCTTAGACCTATCCATTCTAAACACATATCTAGAGGTACCAAAATTCAAGATGCTCACATTACAGCAGCTTCTTCCCATGCTGGGCAAGGAGTCTTGGCTGGTAACGTTGGACCTCAAGGAGGCATACCTGCATGTCCCTATCAGACAAGATTGCAGAAGCTACCTCAGATTTCTTGCAGGTTCAACCCATTATCAATTCTCTGTATTGCCCTTTGGCTTATCTACTGCGCCCAGAGTGTTTACGAAATGCCTGGCATCAGTAATTGCCTTCTGCAGACAACGAGGAATCCAAATCTACCCATATCTAGACGACTGCCTGATCCAAGCAGACAAAAAGGACCTTCTATTGCAACATCTGGCATTTGTAATAAAACTGTTAAACTGCCTGGGGTACACAGTAAACAAAAAGAAATCAAAACTAATACCTTCTCAACAGATAATTTTCCTGGGTGCCAGCTTAGATACAACAACCCAGGTGGCCTACCTCACGCCAGAAAAACAAGGGCAACTGTCTCAATACTACAACAAAATGGCAACTTTAACCAGGCTAACTGCAAGGAAAATCCTGCAGGCTCTGGGGTTCATGGCATCTTGCATCCTACTAATACCATTTGCAAAGCTGCATATGATGAAACTACAATGGTACATAAAAAACTTATGGTCTCAGCACAGCCACAGCTTGGATACAATTATACCACTCATTCCATGCCTTCAAAAGGAATTTTTGTGGTGGGCTCAAGCATGCCAAAGAAACACAGGTCTTCCTTTCTGTTTACCACAAGCAACTCAAATCATCACAACAGATGCCTCAGACTATGCCTGGGGAGAACACATGGCAGGTCAGTGTATTCAAGGAAAATGGTCCCAAAAAGAGATGCACCTACACATCAACCAAAAGGAGATGCTAGCCGTACAAAATGCTCGTATGACCTTCAAAGACCTACTGCATCCAGGCCAGCTATTAATAAGGACAGACAACACCACAGTCATGTGGTACATAAACAAACAGGGGGGAACACATTCATACCCCCTGTGCAGGCAAGCCATGACCCTGTGGAACACAGCAATGGAATTACAAATTCAACTACAGGCACAATTCCTGCCAGGGAAGGAAAACACACTGGCAGACAACTTAAGCAGAAATGTGACAGACCCACACGAATGAAAGTTGCATCCTCAAGTCTTCTCAAAGATAACTCAGGCATGTTGACTGCCAGACATAGATCTATTTGCTACCCACAGAAATTACCAGTTGGAAAAATTCTGCTCAAGGACCTATCATCCACAGGCCTGGAAAGTGGACGCACTCTCTTTCAATTGGACAACATTGACAGTCTATGCCTTCCCACCTCTACCTCTACTGGCCAAAGTCCTATTAAAAACCAGAGCAGAGAGGCCACAAATGATTCTCATTGCTCCAGACTGGCCACAACAGCACTGGTATCCTCTCCTAAAGAGCCTGTCACACACACCACCATGGATCCTTCCTCAAGTTCCTCTTCTGTTGTCCCAGCACAACTACAAGACCCTTCACAGCCAGCTCAGAACTCTAAATCTAGCTGCATGGAGAATACCTTAGCTTACCAACAAACTCTCCTCTCCAAGGAGGTCATCTTGGAGGCCAGGAGACCCTCTACTAGAAAAACCTACTCCACCAAATGGAAACAATTTTGTACCTGGAATCAAGCAAAGGGTCAGAATCCTTCGGCAATAAATATACCTCAGATTTTACAGTACCTAACTGAGATGTTAAACGGTGGCCTCTCCTTCTCTTCTATCAAGATCCACGCTTCAGCCATTTCAGCACAATACAATACGGATCCTCCTTTATTCAGAGGGGCAAAAAATATGAAGCCCCCACGTAAATCACCAGCTCCAGCTTGGGACCTCAACTTCGTATTGGAGAAGCTGACATTGCCTCCTTTTGAGCCGGCTTCTTCAGCAGAGCTACAATAATTGTCATGGAAAACAGCCTTCCTACTGGCTATTACCTCAGCATGCAGGGTTTCGGACCTACAGGCCCTCATGGCTGTGCAACCATTCATCATTTTCCATCAGGACAGGGTCTCCTTACGAACCAACCCTACCTTCATGCCAAAGGTAGTATCCAGTGTGGCTTTGAATCAGTCTATTCATTTACCTACCTTTTATCCAAATCCACAGAACAAAGGAGAGAGGCTACTACACTCCTTGGACATTCACAGGCAACTTCGTTATTACTTGGACAGAACAAAGTCATTCAGAAAATCGGAGCAGCTCTTTGTGTCCTATGCTACAGGTGCTCAAGGAAAGGCTATTTCCAAACAGACTATTTCAGAATGGATAGCCCACTGCATACGCTTTTGTTGTTCATTTCATGGAAAAACAGTGCCTATATACATCAGATCCCACTCCACCAGGGCTACAGCTACCTCAGCAGCTTTCCTCAGGGGGGTCCCTACCAAGGACATTTTGGAAGCAGCTACTTGGAGTTCAGTGCACACTTTCTCCAAACACTACCACCTTCCACTATACTCAAAATCTAGAGCGGGCTTTGCCACAGCAGTCCTGCAGGGCATTCTAGCCCCTCCTAATTCCACTTAGTACCAGGCACCCTTACTTAGCTTTGGGATTCTACCCAAGTGTGATGACTGCAGCTGTATGCATGATGAACATAGTACAGTTTTGTACCTACCATAAATGTAGATGTTCGAGTGCGCATACAGCTGCAGTCCAGGTTACCCTCCCTCCATCCCCTCTTAGGACAGGAGTTATGACAAACACCTTTTACATACAACCTATTTGGGGTATTCCTTTATGGTGTATTTGCTTGCAACTATTGTTTTGATTTATCTACTTATGTATGTTTGCATGACATCATGTTTTGCCTTCCTTTCTGGGGGCACCTGACATCTGGGGCAAGAAAAACTGAAGAAAATGGTGTCGGCTGCCTCTTTTATACCCCTGCCTCACTGACGTCAGGGAAGAAGCAATGACAACTGACGCTGGACCTAGACTTTGGAATTCGGCCGACCGAGGACCCGCCTGACAGCAGGATAACCCATGTGTGATGACTGCAGTTGTATGCGCACTCGAACATCTACATTTATGGTAGGTACAAAACTGTACTTTAGTTATTAGGAGTAGATTACATCTTATTATTACCGTTGTTAACTTAATTTGGTAGTTGGGAATGGGAGCCCTGTTCACGCCCTCCATTTTCTGTTCTCGCATATATAGTGGTAGGATAGTTTCAATATGTTGAGGAAAAAAAAAAATACTTATTCAAGAAGAACATAATGAAAATAAATTTCAGAGAGGTGTAACAAACTAATGCAGAAGGACTCTATATGAAATGTTGACTTTTTAATGGAACGCGTAAAATAAAAAAATACATGTGGGTTCTGCACTTTCATCTTGGACTTCAACAGAGCCTCATTTTGAACTCTGAAACCATGTGATATTTGAAATCTCACACAGCTGCTGTATGCAGACAATGTGGCAGTATGGGCGGACTCTAATCATGAACTTCAGCAAAGGCTGGGGAAATGTAATGCAAAACTGAAGGCACATGGAATGAAACTGAGTACAAATAAGACAGCTGTAATGGCAGCAAATGGAGGAAATCGGAAGAAACTGAGAATTGATAGAACGGAAAATAACAGCTTCAGCTGTCTGGGAGGGATGGTTGAGGAGAAGGGAAATCTGAATGAAGAGGTCAAAGCAAGAATCAGAGGGGCTGCAGCCAGCTGGCACAGTGTCAGGTGTAGTGTATGACAGAAGAATGCAAAGGAAGCTGAAAAGCAACATATTCAAAAATAGCGGTGCTAGCAGTACATCTGTATGGCACAGAAAGCTGGGCAGTAAAGGCAGTGCAGTTGAGGAAGCTAAGGTGATGGTGATGAATGTCTGAGATGAGGGGTAGGATGCACACTGTGGGACAGATCAAGGAATGACATAAGAGCAGAAGCCAAAGTAGCACCAATTGTTGAAAAGGTCGGAACAAATTCTGGTGGTCTGGTTAAATATGCAGAAACTCAGAAGGCAGTTTGGTTAAAAAGATTTGGGACATACAGGGAAATGGAAAGAGGAAATGAGGGCATCCAACAAAGTGGATGGGTTGTGTGAAAGAAGGCCAGTGACAGTCAGGCATGAGTGTCAAAGAAAGTAGGAAAGTGACATTGAGTAGAGTGAGAGAGAGTAAGTCATACTGTTGAAAACCAAAGGTTGTGTCCTTTCCAGTGTGTTTTTCAAATTTTTTTTTGTTTTAATACTATGTTTGGTTTCTCACAAAGAATGTTTGTTTTTTATTTCACATTTGTTAAGTGGGAATGTCTGACTTGGAATGAAACCAGTTTTCAGCTGAGGCCTGGGGAGAAACACTCCAGACGCATGTCTAACATGGGAGGAAAACCACTGAATGCAGGGAGGACATGCGGACTCAGCACAAGGTACTCCAGCCGAGAATTAAACTGGAGAACCTCTTGCTGTGAGGTGACAATGCTACCGCTGCACCACTGAGCCATCCAATGCCTGAACTGGGTTATTACTAGCTTCCTTATCTCAATAAATGTGGGTGCCGGTGGAGAAGGTGCTAACACCACTATTTACAAAATTTAAAATCAGCCACCTAACAAGGGAAGGGACAGTGTTACGCTTCGAATGTGTCAAACATTCAATCCCTTCCACTAAGCAAGCAGTGATGGAGAGTTTTACACTGTCACTTGTGAAGTAAAAGATTAACGGGAACAGAACATATTAATCTATAATGAGTTATTATTTTTGAGGTTTTTTTAGTATTTGAAACTTAAAACTGGTAAACAGCAGGGTATAATGGGCAATTCACGCTGTTCTCCAATTTGATAGAAAGGCAACAGATTTGATTTGGCTAATGCAGGAATGTTGATAATACAAGCTAGGAAATATTGCTTATTCTTTAAAAGATGCAGTTTAATTATTCTGTTCTTCCAAAAGCTCAGCAAAAAACACCTTTTATTAATATTGTGATTATATGTATGATAACTTGCAGTGCAATAACTCCAAACACTATGCATTATATTCAGGTTGCACTATCTGCAGCACAAAATCTTTGCTTTCCAGCCTGAAAAATGAATGCCGGTTAAAGGAAAACTGTATCTAAACACAACATTCAACTTCTGAATTGCACCATGGTTAGGATGTTTGCAAGAAAAAGGCTTTTTAACCTGCAACTTATTTTAACTGAAGGGAAAAAAAGCATACATAGCTCAGTTTATTGTAAGCTATGAAATTAAACATTTTACTCCATGTGAACATCAGTGAGAGGTATAGACCACCTTACTTGCACAGTAAAGAACTGGCAAGTCAAAACTGTTCTTCAGTCTTCAAATAAACTACACACACACAACAGATATATTTCCTCCTCAGACATTTCTACAAACAAATTTTATTATCTTTGTATACTCATCACATCTTTCTAGTAAAACACAAAACTAGGCAATGGGGCTGGTCATCATTACATGGCTTCAGAGCTTGCTGAACAGTCACCTAAGAAATTTTCAAGGGAGGTACTAAAGCTGGAAGATGGTGAAGAGTTGCTAAATGAACTCCTGGGATACTGTACAGACTCCTGAAACCTGGTGTTTTAAACTTAAACTGTGCAAAATGGTGAATTAAACATTAAAGCTTACCATCCCAATACTTCTAATATACTATCTTTAATCTGCTGAAATACCCAGGAAAGCAAATTCCCTTTTCTGTCTGAACATTTGAATACTAATTTCAAATTAATGGTCTTCAAATGTAAGCATGACTTCCAAATTAAAGTTGTTTGACTATTGTGAGAATGTTGAGTCATTCCATTGTACAAATGCTTCAAAAACAACTTTAAACTGGTAAGGCTGTGGCAATCAAAGAGTTAAGAGGAGAAAGTCTGTCTTTACAGAAGCGCAAAGTACAGCTCTGTGGGCATTTAAGCTGAATGCAGATGTCAACAATATGAGCAGAAATTACCAAAAAATGAAAGCTGCAGTGACACCAAAAATGCATCAGTGCAAGGTTTCCAGAAGTGCTTCAGGATGGAAGCATGGTCGTCAGAATAGATGATGTAGAGGATGACAAATGGAATGCCTGAGCATTGCAGCACTTCAAAGCAAACATGATGGCAAACTCAAAGGAAACAGAATAACATTGTCACTTTCTTTTTCTGCTTTTGCCACTGTACAGGTGATGGCAGAAAAAAGGCCAACATAAACAAAGTCTTAATCTTAAAACTTACTCTAGTTTTATTAAATTTAGATTAAGCTAAACCTTTTAAAATGTTAAACTTTGTATTGTCAGTCTTTCATATTTGCTGGATCACTAGGAGGCTATACTACAGTGTTACAGATACACACTGACTTTGTATTTGTTATTGCAGATATGCCTAAATTAATAACATTTTTCCATTGTTTTACTAACAACATTTCCAGTCTGTGGAATATTGTAAAACTAAGAGGTGATGAAATCCTTTATTACTTGTTGACTGTGTCAGGCCCATACTTAACAGTTGTCCTGTTTTTAGTATATCTGCCCTTGCTACTGTTGTGGGCTAAATGTTCCACCATTTCATTGGGATATCCCTTCTTTGTGAATATTCCCTTCGTAGTTTGTGTTCTCATTCAAGTACTCTTCATTCTCAGACGTAATCCTAGGTGTACGGATAAACTCACTCTCATTTGATAAAATGCAAAGAGGAGTTGCTGTATGTAGGTTTCCTGTATCCTCTTGTCACATATTAGTCTACATTGTTCTTAGTTAAAATTGTATCTAGGTAATACACTATCGATTTCAATTATATTTATGTAATCGTTTTAGAAAATTTGTGATCCTTTTCAGATATTTCACAAATTCCATCAAATAGCCCCATGGTACCTGTCCATATAATACAAAGGTCATCTAAAAATCTAAAATACGTTTGTTATATTTAAATAGATGACAATTAAATACATGGTGCTTCTCCCACCACCATTGCACACAGTTGGCATATACAAGGAAGATATACTTTCATAAGTTCGACAGCCACATCTTCGACACTGCTGCAGCGAACTGTAAACCATGAAATTTGAAAATCACGAAAAACGAAGTGCTGAATTACAAAACCTCACCCCCTTTTTGACCCATGGTAGCACTCGTTTCAGTAATGGAGTGATCAGAAATGTCAAAATTCGATATTTTTATGACGTTTAGGGAAGTCGGTGTGACGGAATTCGGCAGAAATGTGCTTTTGAACATATGAAGGTATACCCACAAGGACATAAGCTGCAGCAGTGGCTACCCCCTGTAGTTTGCAATACTTCCCATCAAAAAATGCGTAATTGTCATACAGTCCATAGTAATTCTGTGTTTAGCGGTGAATAGCACTTTATAGTCTCTATTTCCTTTATCCATTCCAACTGTTCATGGGGAGTAGTTGTGAACAAATTTTTCACAAGAGTCTCACAATAATCGTAACGCATCAAATTAACATGTCTTAAATTATTTACAATATCTGAAAAGTCCTTGGGGCCCTCTGGGGGTTCCATTTTGGATCCTTTAGCTGCAACTGTAAGTCGTAAAGGGTGATCAGTAACATTGGAATTGATTTTTGAAGCTCCAGATATTGATAGAATTACAGGAAATTCCATTTTTAAATATTGATGTAAACTGGGGGTAATGCTATCATCCAGAAATTCCTCAAGAAATAGATCAGTTTTCCTGCAGGCCACAAATACGCTGTCTGGACACGATCTGATTTATCTCAAATGTCGCCCAATAATGTTGATGTTCATCCCATATAATCTACAGTATCCATTATACTGAGACTGCTGCATTTATCCAGCTTCATAAATTGGATTTTTTTTTTTTTTTTTTTTTTTGTCATTCAGTCTCGCTTCATGAGACAAGTTGCAAAATCTTTTTGAAATTGATCCCAATTCCCTTCTGATATCTCTCTCACACAAACTTTCAGATAAACTGATCGAGGGTTGTAAAGGGTGATTAAAAAAATTTTTTTCTCTTAAATTCCATGATGGTACCTTTAAATTCAGTATCACCCTTGTGCAACATACTTTCTGGTGAACAGTTTTAACTGTAAAAGGGTCTGGGCCAAATCAGCCCATCCACTAGTAACAAACGTGAAACCCATTAAAAATAGTTTGATGTAAACTCTTGATATAGAGGTGACTATAGTTAAAAATGTTGAAGGTTGATATTTGTACTATATCTTGAACAACATCCTAAACCACAATATTTAGCTCATCTGTCTCCACTGGTGGTGTTTGGACCCTGTAATGTCTCCCCAAGATTGATTTTTGTTCTTCATGTTATAAGTCCCAGGTTCAGACCCATAATTGTCCTGTAATGGCCCTTGTTTTGATTGGCGTTTATCTCCATTCTCCTTGGGTCCAACTGATCGAATGGGGATTCAGAGAACTGCCCATCCCTGTTGTTGCTGGAATCTAAACTAATAGAAGAATTTGTCACATCATTAGGGGATGTACCAAAACTCTTCTTTCCTGATGTGGGATACACATTTTTTTGCAGGAAGTCATTGTCCCCTCTCATAAGTTTCTTGAATTTTCTAATTTTACTGACTGACATTTTTGTTCAGTTTTCTGGAAAAAAAAAAGTTCTGATATTTCTTCCAGTATCTACCAAATAAGTCCTTCTTGATGGAACTGATATAACCAGCGACCTTGTTCCATAATTTTTTTTTGTGCATCTTGCACTGTCCTTGGTGAGAAGTCTAATGTATTCACGTCCCATTTTACCAAAAACCTCTCTCAATTAAACATGCAAAACTGAATCCACTTCCATTCCATTCAAAAATCTCCAAAGTCATAATCTCTTGGGCACACATCCTCTCCTTACACTTTCCTTTATAAAATAATTATCCAACTGTAAGAATTTTGTATTTGTACACAGTTTTGTCCAAGTTGTTAATCTGGATGTCCAAGGTAGCTGCTGTTTTGTTGCCCTTATTGATACAAATGGGGGCATACAACCATTTGTGTATTGAAGACAAACTATCAAATATTTCCTGTTCATCGTTCACTGTTACAACCATATTCTCTTCATTGTTATTGTCCACATATGTATTAGTGGAGGACTGTGCTTTGTATTGTGAGAGATTGGATTTAGCTGTACATATTTCAAAATTACTGAGTTTCTTAGTAACTTGTTTAGCTAATATGATTATTTCCTCATATTAGTGTGGTGATATCTGCTAATGTAGCAGTGGTTCAGTATACTTGATTCTTTGGTGTTTGCTTTCATTTGTGTGCTGCTGTTTAATGTGTGGGCAAGACTTTGGGTTTTCAAAAGTATGTAAGATGCTGGCATAAGTTGCCTCCACAAGATGCCTATGACTGCTGTTTGCACTGCTTAGGTGTTGCGCATTTAGACACGGGCTGCAAGGCCTCTTCCTAATTAGGATACAGAGCCTTGGCTCACCGTAAGGCCAAGCATGTGTTGAAGGGCTTGCTTCCTGCTTCTTCTATTGTGCCTGCCGAAGGTCCTACTTCTCCTTTTCCCTCCAAACATCCTGTAGAGAAAAAGAAAGAAAGAGATAAGGAAAAAGAGAGAAGCAAGAAGGAAAAGGAAAAGATAAAGAGAAGGAGAAATCCAGGGAAAAAGAAAGAGATCAAGAAATTACCTGTTTTGCCTCCAGTTGAAGGTGTGCCTGAGTTGAAGACACCAAGGCCTTCGGCTTCCATGGTTCCTATTTTGGAACTGATATTGATACTAATACTAGCTATTAATCTCTGTTCCTATCGGCTGTGGTGCGTCAATTGTACATACCAAGTCCCTCCTTTTTGGTGGCTCCTGAGTGTGGCCTACACCATTCTCCTTTTTAGCTATTACAATTACACCAGATCTGGTGTTTTCCCAGGAGCCTTCTCCTCAGTGCGTCCAGATCTTTCTTTTCAGGACTTGAGAAACTGAATAGTCTTTATACTGGCCCAGCCATCCTCTGTGGCTTCCTTGAGGTCTGCCAGGAACATTAGAGAGAGAGATCTGGACAAGCCCATGTGTGTGTTTCTGAAGGGCTAGAGGGACATAGGAATGATTCCCTCACCCTTGACTCCTGGGGTGAAGGGAGATACTGGTCACTTCTCTTCTAGTACATCATCCGGCACCTGTGACCATGGATCCAGGACTAATCCATGTTATCCCTTCGATGCTTTTGCCTTAGCTGCCCTCAGTGCTGACTTCCACATTAATGTTTTTGATGTTGGTACCATTGGAGCTGCACACTTTCTGGAGCCATGATGTTGGAGGCCAAGGTCCCCAGGTCAGGAGTCAACTCTGAAGCTATCGAAGCCTTCCCCACCCTTGGGAGCATTTACTTTAGACAGCTTGGCATCAGTCTTGATGTGACACCTGGCTGGGTCAGTGACTGGGGCCAGGTTTTCACCTACACATATGGATTGAAGAGGCTCATTTTCCAGTCAGCTAGCCTCTGCTTTGGTGTTCAGTGTTGTAAAAAGGTTTTTTCCTTTCTCAGAGACTGGACCTTAACAGTAGGTGTCACAAACAACCATATCCTCGCATCCTTCTAAGGTTCTGGTTTCACTTGAGGTTGTTCTAGGACAGCCCACATCAAAAGGCTACAAATGACCCCTGATCCAGGGCTCCACTGTTGCCTCCTTGTCCTCCTGAGATTCTCCCCCTTTGGAAGTGCACAAGAAGAACCAGTGTAAGAGGACCTTTGAAGGGGAATGGTCTCCAAAGTCCCCCAGTGATGATGTCTCATTCAGCGATCTACTTGAATTGATGAGACAATGAGGGGGTGGATGACTGAAGCTCCTTCCTTAGAGGAATCATTTTATATGATGCCTTTGGTGGAGGGAACATCCATATCTTGAGTGGCACCCCCTCCAGATGAGCTTTGTTAATCTTGTGTCCCAGATAGCCTGGATAGAACCTGTTGTGGTGGAGCATGTACCACACAAGCCCAGTAAAGTTTTGGTACTGCCTAAGGACAGGTCTTTCAGAGCATGGGTCCCTCTGTTGATGTCATTCTGGTCACTATAACCACAAAAAAGGAACTCTGAAGAATGCCTCAATTCACCCTCTAAACAGAGTCAAGAGCATTGGTCCACTTCAAGAAGCAAACATATGCTTCAGCCACCTTTGCCCTTCATACTGTGAACTATATGGCATATCGGAATGGGCTTCAGAAAGATGTAATCTTTGAAATTTCCATATCAGTGGCATGTCACCTTCGATAGTCTCATATAACTTTGGAGACTCAGCTGGCCACCATGCAATCCATTTCAGATGTTTGCATGCCCTCATCTCAAATGCAGTGGATGGAAAGTTACGCTTGCCAGACACAAGCATTGCAATTCAGTAACATGCCTGGATGTGCCACTGTAATTTTGCAGACTGCTGTAAGCTGTCTTTTATCGTTAAGGATACACCACCAGGAAGGAAATACTTTGTCTACCATGGGAGTACACTTTTCCACCCCACACAGGACCTTTTCATGAAACCAGAGTAGGATAGGCTGTTCTTCCATAAATCATAACAGTTTTCCTAGGACATTTCAGGTGTAGTTGGAGGAACTTTAATGGATGCCACACCACAGAATCAGGGATTCAGTGGACCCTTTTCTGGCAAGTCTTTCCAATACTCCTGACAATTTGGCCAGCTGCTGTACAGTGGAGACAGTTGGGGGGCACTTGTCTCAACACCCCAAAGCTTGGAAGGCCATCACTCCAGATGTCTGGGCACAGAGTCATTTTCAGAGCCTACACCATTCCATTTCAGTTTATCCCAAGTTTGAAACAAAAATTGATGTAATGGGATCCTATCTCGCCTACATTCATAACTGATAGGTTCGGCTCCGACTCTGCCACTATACACTAGAACGAAGTCTCTCATTGGCTGGGCTACCCCTTATCCCATAGTGCACCACGCCTGCTTCCCCAGATCTCATTTGCCGCTTTTCTAGCCGGACGTGGTCTCGACTTGGCTGGAGCTAAGTGTTTTTTCTTGACCTTTTGGTCTTTTTGGACTAGGGTTTCTGTCAGAATTTAAACAAACAGCTGTTTTAACAGCTTTGTGAGCGTTTCTGGTCAGTTTGGTGTAAAATTAAATTTTATTCTTTTTCGCGCTACTAGTGTACTGGGCAAGGCCCGTTTAAGTTAGAGGGCCTTTGCCCTTATTGTATGTTTATCTAATTTTCTTGTTGTGTGACTGAAATAGTTTTTGGGCTAAGTCCATTTAAGTTAGAGGGCTTTAGCCCACGTAGTTCCTTTCTCTGTGTTTTTGACCTGTTGTGTCGGGCTAAGCCCGTTTAAGTTAGAGGGCTTTAGCCCATACATTAGTTACTGTTTTTTTCTAGCTATCAGTTACCTGTTTTTTCTACTGAAAATGTCTAAGGAGCAAAAATCAGGGTTCAAAAAGTGTGCTAAATGTAGTTATAAAATGTCTATTACAGACAGCCATGCTGTCTGCGTGTACTGTTTAGGGCCTAAACATTTACAGGATACTTGCAGTGTGTGTCACGCTTTTCCCTCCAGGGTTCTCCAGGAGAGAAAAAACAAGCTGATACTTAGAGGTCTGATTAAGCCTTCATTTGAGGAAGCTTTGGCTTCATCTCCAGCTTCTAAAAAGAAGAGATCATCGGCTCCGACCAGTCCGTCGGGCCCCGCACCCAAGAAGCATAGATCATCGGCTCCGACCAGTCCGTCGGACCCGACAGCTAAGAAACAAGGGTCGACTTCTTCTTCCTCGGCTCCAATGGCCTCGGAGCCGATGGCTGAAGGGTCTGCCTCGGTGCTTCTTCCCTCTGCTCCATTGGTGTCGGAGCCGCAGGTTGGTGCATCGAGAGGCCAATCACCTACTTCAGCTCCTTTGGTCTCGGAGCCGTTGGAGTTGTGCAGCTCAGACTCTTCCCCCTCGGCTCCGGAGCCTCCTTCGGTGCCGACACTGTTGCAAACGGTCCCGGTCTTGGGTCCGATAGTGCTGGAACCCTTTCGGAGCCGATCCCCTGCTTTATCGGAGCCGAGGCAGAAGTCTTCTCGGCCCCAATCTGTTTCCTCCAAATCCTCTAGGTTGTCAGATTCGGATTTGGATAGGGTTATCCAGAGGCTGTTCCAGTCCCCAGTTTTTACTAAAATGATCTCGGCTCCAGCCCACGCGGCTTCAAAGCCGATTCCACATCCCATGCATCTGATTCCTCCTCCGACCCCCTTGGAGCCGTTGGAGTCGCCGCCCTAGAGGTGGTAGAACGCAGCGGAATCGTCTAGTCGGAGCAGGGACCCCTTCGGAGTTTCTCTGCTCCGACCTTCATTCCTACCCTGTCCTCGGTGTCAGGGTTTGGTACCGGGTCTTCCTTGGCGGGGGCCGAGGGCAACACTGTGGAGCTCGCCTCTTCGATGCCCAGTCTTCCCCTCGGAGCATCGGCCGCAGGTATTCCCGGTACCGCCGTGGTCTCTCAGCAAGTGCCCTCTGCAGAGTCTGGAGGTCCTGCTTTTGAGGCCATGAGGAGTGCGCTGGCCATGACCTTGCCGGTTCAGCAGGTTTCTACCTCACCGTCCCAAGTTTTGGGTACTGGTGCCTCTGGAGACATTCTTTCCCACGACAGTGGGGCCCCAGGGCCTGAGGATACCCCCTTGGAGGGTTCCCTTCTTCCGGGGGGTCCTTCTGAATCTGCTTCGGATGAACCCCCAAGGAAGAAACTGTGTAAGAGGAAGCACGTTGATTCCCAGGATGAATCCATCACTTCAGATACTGACCTTGATGATGCGGAGGGGTCCCCTAAATGGTCCTCGGATGACGTCTCCTTCTCGGATATCCTTGAGATCTTGAGACAGAGAGGCGATTGGCAATCCAAAGCCCCTACCGCTGAGGAGTCAGTTTTCCTCAAGGCCTTCGGGGCCCAGCCCTCCTCCTCCTGGGTGTCTCCACCCTTCGACGAGTTATTGGATCTAATCTCTCGGAGGGTGTGGGAACATCCTGATACGGCGGAACAGGTGCCTGCCAGGCCCAATAAGTTTCTTTCAGCCCCTCCCCAGAAGGAATTCCTCACTAAGGGTGTTGCAGTTGTTGCTATGGTGGTGGCATCTGCCACTCAGCAGGACGTGGCAGAGGCTTCAACATCTATTCATCCTCCTAATAAGGATTCTAGGAGCATGGATAGGTACGGCAAGCGTACCCTTTCTTCAGCGACCTTTACTCTGCGGTCGCTGAACTATCTCTGTCATTTTACAAGGCTCCAAAGGGACCTCCTCAAGGAGTTAGGAGAGTCCCTTGCGGGTAACCTTCCTGAGGCGTTAGCACAGACCGTAGGCGCCCAGATGACTACCCTATCTTCTATTGTCAACTCGTCCATGAGGCTCATTTCCTATGCAGCCGAAGGGGCGAGTAGAGCAGCGGGCACAGGAGTGGCTCTTAGGAGACAAGCCTGGTTACGCTTGTGTCCACTCGCAGAGGCTTTTAAGTCTTCCTTCGCTGACGCCCCCTTTGATGGGTCTTCTTTGTTTGGACCCAAGGTGAAGGACACACTCGGTGTGAGCAGGAGGGCAAGACCTTGACTGCCGTTGGGGCCCGTTTTTCCGCTCCCTCTAGACCTTATCCCAAGGCCCAGAGAGGAGGGAAAATGTGGTTCAGGAAATCCCAAAAGTTCTTCTCTACTCCACCGAGTGATCCCCCCTCCATAGGCAGGGGGGGGGGGATTCAGGAA
The DNA here is from genome assembly GCF_019279795.1 of Protopterus annectens. NCBI lineage: Eukaryota > Metazoa > Chordata > Ceratodontiformes > Protopteridae > Protopterus > Protopterus annectens. The sequence goes on along the minus strand of NC_056729.1, from coordinate 554,793,028 downwards.
GACGCCGCCCTAGAGGTGGCAGAGGCCCCCGTAACTCTGGAGACCGCGACTCCTTTCGTGGTTCCTCCTACCCTCAACATCCCTAGGATGTTGCCCGGCTGTGCTTCTCCGGAGCCGGTCGGGGGTCGTTTTGCGAAACACTTACAGGCTTGGGAATCGATAACCAAGGATCAGTGGGTGCTTCGCATTGTAACCGGAGGCTACCTCATCCCCTTTTTCAAGCCCCCTCCTCCTACAAGGAGAATCCTGGACGTGCCACCCAGTCAACGGGATCTGGCAGCCGTAGAAGTTTCAAAGCTGCTAAGCAAAGGGGTCATCCAGCCCGTCCCCGCTGACCAGATCTGATCAGGAACTTACTCAAGATTATTTTTGGTGCCAAAAAAGACAGGGGACGTAAGGCCCATTTTGGACCTAAGCTCTTTAAATCGTTTTGTGAAGAAGTCCAAGTTCCGGATGGTCACCCTTCAGTCCATTCTCCCGTTATTGGAGAAGGATGTCTGGATGTGCTCCATAGACCTCAAGGACGCTTACTATCACATTTTGATACGTCAAGAGTCCAGGAGTCATTTACGCTTCCGCCTAGGAACCAGTCATTTCCAGTTTCGTGCACTGCCCTTTGGTCTCACCACAGCCCCCAGGGTGTTTACCAAGTGTCTGGCAGTGGTGACAGCTCACTTGAGAAGTCTAGGATTCCAAGTGTTTCCCTATCTCGACGACTGGCTCCTCACTGCCACCTCCAAGCATCTACTGATTCGAGGGCTGAGGGCCACAGTAACCTTGGGTCTCTCGCTAGGAATCACTTTCAATTGGAAAAAATCTGTGCTGCGGCCATCTCAGCGTATCACCTTTATAGGCGCAGAGTTAGACACAAAAAGTATGCGGGCATTTTTGCCATCAGAGAGAATTCAGGTTCTACAATCACAAGTTCTAAATTTGTTACCCAAATCTCGAGTTCCTGCCAGACAGATTCTTCAGTTATTGGGCACCATGGCTGCAACTATCCTCCTAGTACCATTAGCCAGGCTGCACATGCGGGTGCTGCAATGGCTATTATCGGTTCAATGGTCATACCAAGAACTTCCTCTGAACCACCTAGTTCTGATTACGGACAGTTGTCGTCGGGACCTTCGTTGGTGGCTATGTCGGTCCAACCTGGGCCGGGGGCGTCCTTTTGCCCTTCAGCCCCCTGTTGCCACAGTGACCACGGACGCCTCCCAGATAGGGTGGGGGGGGTCATTATCTGGACAGGTCTGTCCAAGGCACATGGCAGGATTGCGAGGCGCATCTTCACATCAATATCCTGGAAATGAGAGCGGTGCTTCTGGTTTTGCAGGCACTTCATCATGCTCTCCCCCAAGGTACTATTGTGATTCTATCCGACAACATGTCGGTAGTTTAGCACATAAGCAGGGCGGAACCAGGTCCTACCCCCTTTGCTTGGAGGCCATGAGAGTATGGCACTGGGCCATAGCCTCTCGATGTTTCTTAGTAGCCACGCACATTCCGGGAAAAGCCAATGTGATTGCAGACAGGCTCAGCAGGACTCTCCTGTTGCCCCACGAGTGGTCCCTCAACAACAGAGTGGCTGCGCAGATCTTCGCCAAATGGGGTCTCCCTTGTTGTGACTTGTTCGCCAGCCCCAACAATGCGAAGTGCAGAGAGTTCTTCACTCTGACACCCTCTCAGGGCCAGTCTCCCAGGGACGCTCTAGCCCACAATTGGCCCCCGGGTCTGCTTTATGCCTTCCCCCCCGATTCCTCCGTCCCTCCGGTCGTTGCGACTGGCTGCTTGGTTACTCCACTTCCATCCTTAGTTAGGGACCTTTCTCTTTCTTCGGAAGTGATGCACATCTATGTCTTCTTCCCACAAGCCGTCTACTGTTAAGCTGTATTCCAGCAAATGGAAAAGGTTTGTTTGTTGGGCCCAGCAGCGAGGCATTGATCCTCTTACGGCCCCAGTTCCACAGGTCTTGGAATTTCTAGCTTCATTGTTTCATTCAGGCTCTTCAGTCTCCACACTTAAAGTTCAACTGGCGGCTATATCTAATTTTCATGTTGCTATAGAGCCTTCTTTAATGGCTAACAGACTTTGCAAGTCCTTTCTTAAGGGAGCCTGGCTCCTCAGGCCTCCTATGGCTCATCCCGTGCCCCCTTGGGACTTGAATTTGGTTCTGGCCTCTTTAACTGCCCATCCCTTTGAGCCACTTGTGATATAAAATTCCTGTCGTAGAAAACTGCCTTTCTAGTGGCAATAACTTCTGCTAAGCGTGTTTCGGAGCTTCAGGCTCTCTGTTCTTCTCCTCCTTATTTGATTTTTCACAAAGACAGAGTTTCCCTTAGATTGAATCCATCCTTTTTGCCTAAGGTAGCGTCCCCTTTATGCATTCAGCAATCATTGGAGCTCCCAGTTTTCTTTCCAAATTTCTCTAATAGAGCAGAATATACCTTCCACCAGTTGGATGTTCACAGGCAACTGCGTTTTTACTTAGATAGGACCACTCAGACACGAAAATCTGACCAACTGTTTGTGTCCTTTGCGGAGACTAGGTTAGGTCTACCAGTTGCCAAAACCACCATTGCCAAATGGATTAAAGATTGCATCTCTTTCATTTATTCCCAGTCAGGCAGGGAATTGCCTTTACCACTCAAAGCTCATTCTACCAGGACTATGGCCACCTCTGTAGCTTTTCACTCCAAAGTTTCAATAGATGATATTTGTGCGGCTGCTACTTGGTCTTCTCCGCACACCTTCATTTCTCATTACAAGGTTGATGTGGCTTCCCGAGGCAGAGCTTCATTTGGTTCCGCAGTTCTCAGGAGTGTGTTCCAGTGAGCCACCTGGGGTTTTAGGTGCTAGGGACGTTGTCCCATCAGTTATGAATGTAGGCGAGATAGGATCCCATTACATCTTTTAGTTATGTACTTACCATAACTTTGGATGTATGGGATCCATCTCGCCTACATTCATACATACCCACCCTCCTTCCCCCTACCTTTTGGATTTGGAGGAAATATTAATCTTGCTAGGCTCTCCTCTGGAAGGGCTCTGGTTGGTTACAGTTATTGGTATGTGTTCTGTACCTGTATGTATGTATGAAAGCGAACAAACAAGATCTGGGGAAGCAGGCGTGGTGCACTATGGGATAAGGGGTAGCCCAGCCAATGAGAGACTTTGTTCTAGTGTATAGTGGCCGAGTCGGAGCCGACGGATCGGCTCCGAACCCATCAGTTATGAATGTAGGCGAGATGGATCCCATACATCCAAAGTTATGGTAAGTACATAACTAAAAGTTTCCTGACATACCACCCCATCAACAAAAGGAAGCAGCAGCAGGGATTTGAAAGCTGCTCTTGAAACAGGTCATCCAAGAGGTCCTACCAGACTAGAGAGGATCTGTGGTCTATTCCTAGTTCTTTTTTTGACAAAGAAAAACAAGGACCTCTGGCCCATTTCGGATGTAAGCAAATTCAACTTTTTCATAAAACAGACTAAGTTCCAGATGGTGACGATGCAGTTAATTCTACTTCTACTGATGAGGGATGATTGGATGTGTTCACTGGACCTCAAAGATTTCTACTGTCACATAAAGATAGTGAGGCATTCCAGGAGTTTCCTGCACTTCTGTTTCAGAGCCAGTCACTACCAATTTCAAACACTGCCATTTAGCCTCACCTTAGTTCCCTAGGTGTTCACCAAATGCATGGTAGTGGTAGCAGTTTGACTCAAACTGCAGGGATTCAGTCAGTGTCTTTCCGTACTTGGATTGTGGCTCTTTATAGTGACTTCAAGTGCATCTTCGATTCAGGCAAAATGTTTCTGACTGTAGCTGTAGTTCTTGGGCATTGCAGTCCATTTCAGAAAGTTCAACTTGGAACTAGGGCAAGCTCTAGAGTTTATTGACACCACCAGTTGGATTGCCAGACTGCACCCCTAATGATTACTATCCTTATGATGACTTCAAGCCAAACAAGCCTTATTATTTCAGAGGCCACTATCTTCCTTGGTCTTTCATTTTCTTGATCTTATGGCCACTGTGATGTCTTGTCCTCGTAGCCAGGTTCTTAATGGGGGTTCCTCCATCAGTCCACTGGTCACCCAATAAATTTTCCCCTTCATTTCACCAGCATTTGTCATTGTTACATCTCTTGGTGATTGACATCAGATTAGGTTTCTGTTGGGTTTCAGGTCAAAGCCATGATAACCACAGATGCTTCATTCCTGAGTTTGTGGACATGTTGAGGGGAAGATGGCTTTAGGTACCTGGTCCCAGTCAGAGGCTCACCTTCATGTCAGTATTTTAAAAATTAGAGTAGTCCTGCTACTATTGTAGGCTTTTTAAGACTGCCTCCCCAAAGATGTGATTGCTATCCAGTCCAACAGCATGGCAGTGATGTGGTACATAAACAAGGGCGAACTTGACCTGGTCTCCTTTGTCAAGAGGGTGTGATAATGGGTGATGTCCTCTCAACACTTTGTCATAACGAAACACATTTTCGGGAGATCCATCATTCTGGCAGATATCAGTAGGAGCATTTTGGTGCCCTGCAAGTTGTCCCTCAGTCCATCGGTGGCCGCTCATTTTTTCACATGCCTGGACCAGCAATGCTGGAGTCTTTTTGTGACCCTCTTCGACACCAAATGCAGCAGCTTTTTTGCCCTGATCCCTCCTAAGGGACGGTCACTGAGGGATGCTTTTCTGCATGCTTGGCCCCTGGGTCTCCTGTATGCTTACTTTCAGACACCCATTATAATCATGTTTCTGCAGAAAGCAGCCTGTTGTAGAGAGATCATAATCCTCATAGACCTTTGTGGCCCAGATAAGTCTGGTTCCTCTTCCTGTGGCATCGCATGTTGCACCAATCTTGGGTTGTGGGTCTGGTTCCCCTTCCTGTGGCACCGCATGTTGCACCAATCTTAGGTTCTGGATCTCATTCTAGATATGATATCCCATCCCTTGGGCCAATGTCACCCTAAGCTAAAATTTCTCAAGCTGACCACTTGGTTCCTCCAGTTTCATTGATGGCCAGAGATCCCAAGCTTTCTAATAGCTGTGCATATTCTTTCCTGGTCTTAGAAGCCTTCTACCCGCAGGGTTTACAGTGGGGAATATTTTCTATTTGCGCTACTTCTAAGGGTTTGGATCTTTCTTCTGTCCCTTTAGACATAGTATTGGATTTTCTGGCTGGTCTTTTTCAGTCCCGGGCTAGATACTCTAATATCATGGTCCAACATTTCCACGTCTGTCAAGGCCATCTTCCAGTCAATTCTCTAAGCTTGTCCAAATCATTTGTGAAGGGTGCCCTTTTGCTTAGTCCATCAGTAAGTGATACAGTGCTTCTGTGGGATTTGCCCCTCACCCTCTAAACCTTGACCAGGATTAATTGTAAATCAGCTGCTAATGTAGAATTAAAGTATCTTTGATGGAAATCATGCTAAGTGGCTTGCCCAAGGTATTCTCTTATTGCCAATCAATTCAGTTAACCAGTTTTCTTTCCAAATTTCAGTAAATAGAGTCCGTACATGCTTCATTGTTTAGACATCCATCACCAATCAAAATTTTATTTGGATAGGACAGGACTAAACATAGAAATCAGACCAACTTTTTGTGTTCTTGAAACTAGTTTCCTAGGACACTTTTGTCCAGATGACCGTCTGATTGCATATCATTTGTTTATACCAGGAAAGGTTTAGCTCTACTGTTTAAGCCCAAAGCCCACTGTGCTAGGTCAGTATCTACCTCAATGGGATGTTTTAGCTGTACTTCCTTAGATGATATTTGTGCAGTGGCTACCTGGTCTAACATTCACACCTTTGTGTCACATTGCAAAACAGATATTTAGTCCAGATATAGGAAGTTTTTTGGCTCTACCATTTTGTGGAATATTCTTTCCTGATACTACCCAATTGTCTGGCTGGGGATTCTGTTCTTCATGATGAGGTGGACGGAAATGACATAAATCAGATATGAAAGCTGTGTACCTGTCATAATGCTAAATCCGTGTAGTCTTCTGACAGTCTCAACCATCGCTTCCTCTGTCTGCCTTCCAGATTGTCATTGATAAGTTGTAGCTCTTGGCGGACCTTGCAGACCCTAACGTCTTTTGTTGAAACCTTTTGATTTATCACTTGTATTTTTTTGTTAAAGGGATTCCTTTAGTGCAGGTCAGGTATGGCATTGCAAATGATCTGAGGAGATTTAGGTATGCAAAGCATTATAGGAGAAGAGGTGGGACTTTGGAGCTGAACACTCTGAAATGCCAGCATCAAGTTTGATAAGCCACAAGTTGAGATGGACAGGAGAAGACAACATGGATCTATGGTAAGTACCTAACTTTGTTTAACTTCACTGAGCTGCACTGAGCAGTACTGTGGCCATTGAATGGAAAGCCACACACCTAAGTTTTGTAGTATTAGATGAATGACATGCACCTTTTGTTTTTCAGATCTGTACTGAATGGAGGGAAAAAAATAAAAAGTAATGTTTGTAAACAAGTGGCATACTGAATTGGTGATTCTGCATCTACAACTGCTGTTTATTTTGATTTTATGAGAGACAGCACTTGTCAAAATGCAGTTTAGAAAATGAGGAACATACCACATTTGAAGAACTACAACTATGTGAAAATTATTAGCCATTTTTTGAGACTTGCATAGCTGTCTTAAGTGGTATAGTGGAATTGAACAGCAGTACTCCTAAAGGTCAGACTGTTGTTAAATGATCTGTCCAGAGGAAAGTTTTACTTCACTGGAGTTCTCTAAGCTGTAATTATGCTGCATCTTCTCAATGAGTCCTTCTGCCTGTGTGCTACATTGTGCTGGAATTAGTGCATTAATGTCATTTTGTCACTTCCTTTTAAGTCATGCTCGAAACATAATGCATGTTCAGACTTTCCTGGGCACTGGATAATGATGTTCTGACGTTCTCAAGGAGGCAGCTCTGCACTGATATCACTCAAAGGTTGGTTTTGGCAACTGTTAAGTAATTAGAAACATCCAGTCAAAATAAATATTTCATAAAAAAGAAAAACAATCAAAACATTTTGTGTCTATCCTTAGAATCATGCAGATTTTATAAGAAAAAGCTAAGGCAGAGTAGTCCATCAAATCACTCCAGCAAAGCACTCATTTGTTAAAAATGTGTTACCAGCATGATGAAAAAAAACAGTATTATACAGTGATGACTCATTTGTATTCAGAAACGACCATGTTGATTGGACAGTCCAACCAGCGTGTCCATTGTAAATTGAGCGTGTATGAATAGAATAAAGTCCGGCTGCTGAAGTACCATTGACTGGCTGGACTTTCTATTGGAATATGCTGGGGGACAGTGCAAAACAGAAGAAAAATCAGGTACATTCTCAAAAATAAAGAAACTGAGACGTACCTGATTTTCCTTCTATTTTGGATTGTCTCTTCTTAAAATCTTGACAGAAAAAACAGCAATGGAGATGCTGTTTTCTCCATTGCTTCTGTTGCAATGTATTGATGTATTGATCAAACCTGGGGACATAAGTCCCATATGCATACACAGTACATTAGTAAACAAGGAAGGAGGAGGAACACTACAGAGCAGTTATGCAAATACATTATTTAACAAAGGTAAGCAATTTCTTTCTTAAATAATATCATTGTGTAATAGCAGTAACCTACAAGTGTGTGTGGGCATTTCAGGATTTACCCATGGTTGGCTTTATTTAATTACCTGGGTTTCACCCTTGTGATCAGACCACACCGACCATGGGGAAGTCCTGATATACCCACAACCACTCTTGGGTTATTGCTTAATATCCACCCTTTGAGATGTGTTCTCATACAGTGAAATACTTCACACACCCATGCTTTGTGCACTGTTTTTGGCAAACTGTGCAGGTAGACTGTATGCTGGTACTTGATTAAAAAAGTAATTTATGCCAGCATCTCAGGTTTGTACCTTTTATTGTGTTGCTTTTTATGTGGTGTCTTGCCATAATTATTCACCTTTTCCTGTAAATGTAGAGTCACATGACCCTCACTCACTTGCCCTTTATTTGCTTTGCAGACTGTCAGACTAAGTCTGTGTTTTACAGCTGTGTAGCAGCTGTTGGTAGATATGCACCTGCAGTTTAAAACATGTAAAGAATGTTCCTGTGTACACATAGATGGTAAATGAACTACTTAAAGTGACTCTCTCAATATTTTGTGTACCCATGTCCGCAGTACAAACTGCAGCTAGCAATAAGTGAACAAAAATCATGTTTTATTTGAGGGAGTGTGGGAGTAGTTGTACATGATTTTTTAAAACTCCTTTATTAAATGATCACTTAAGACATAGGCAAGCATACTATAACAATAAAGAAAATAAGCCCTATTAACATTTTTCCATTTACATATATTATATATCACATCTTTTCCTTTTTTTGTAATTATCATCTGCCCAACATTACATAAATTGCTGAATTCCTACCTTCCCTTAAACCTCACTCCTCCTCCTGAACATTATTCTGCATGCATTGTTCCCACAGTTTCCATTTATTTCTGTTAATTTGCTCCTTTCCTATTCCGAAGATCCTTCTTCCAGTTCTTTTATCTCTTTTACAATGTTCAGCACTTTAAATACAGTTGTTTTAGGATTTGTTTTCTGTTTTCTAGTAATTGCTGTTTTGACAGCCAGCAGAATTAAATTTAAAAAGGCCATACTATGTAGAGGTAATTCAGATCCTGTGTCCCAGCTCAAAATAATCATATCCCACTGCTCTTCCCATTATTTAATGACATCACAAACCTGCTTAAAGACACAGACATATATCAGGACAATTTTCACACATTCACCCACCTTCACAGTAGTGTTACCTTTTAAAACCATTTTACTCACTGTCCTGTCTCATAGAGCACTAATCTAGAGCCCCCTCCCAAAAAACAGCTGTTCAACACAGGAGAACTCTCCATCTCCCAGAAATCTATCTTGTGCCTTGTAATTGGTTGCCCTGTCTTCAGTTGAACAACTGCCCCTTCCCCCCCAGCCCTGGTCACCCTTGACACATATACTGCATTTCAGTCAGTTTCTCCCTAAAAGTAAGCAGCAGCATAGGAAACAGCAACCATGTAATCAGTCTGACAACTCAAAGATTACAAAAAAATGTGCAGTGTTAGAGTTTGATTACACTGCTGCAGAGTAAACAGTTTTTTTTTTGTTCATTACCATAGCTCAGGACCTGACTATTTTTCTCTGGGGAATAGCCCCACTCTACTCAGCCACTCTAAAAGTGGTTTCACTGCACTCACCCCCAAATCATTAAATTTATTGCCCAAAACATATCACCTGACACTTCACAACCCATACCAGTCAATTTAGTTAACAAATTCAAACCTGATAACCAGTTAATTACAAATCAGAGGGAAAAAAAACAATCTTTCCCCCCATCCTTATCTTATCAGTCCCCTTCCCAGCAGGTATATTTCAGTTTTTTTTTTTTTGTAGTTTTTTTTCCTCCCATTTCCTCTCTATACTCTCTTATACAACAGTTTCACTCCTCCAAACATCTGTATGCATCTGCTTCCCTTAATAGGAACTTTAGTCACCATAATCCTATTAACTACTTATGAATCGTGTTCTAATTACACTCAAACTAAGTCCTCCACAAAATCCCACTTTCCCACTGTCCACAGATACAACTCCCTAATCTGGCCATCCATTTTCAGCACAAAATCCTACCCAATAAGCATACATTTACTAACCTACACCAGATAAAAAAAGCACATTCCAGTGGAATAAAGTGGCAAAACTACTACGCCATAAGCTCAGAAATTCCACCACCCACCCCAGTGAACTAATAGAGAGCAGAGATGTACAACCCAACACTGGCCCAACATTAGTTCCACCTAAATAAACCTAAACCACCCAAGCCCCTGCATAAAAAGTCCCTTCCTCAGCAGTCTTCTAAAACACAACAAACACAGTTTCTCCAGCCTTTAAATCCCAACACCCTCAACATCTGCAGTAAGATATCTGATCATTACTCATTGATGGCATTCTATCAACCCCATGTCCTAGTTATCACTGAAACCTAGTCAGAACCTGAAATTTAAAGATGAAGAAATCATTCCTCCCATTTGCCCCTTCATTAGGAAAGACCACATAAGTAAATGGGCTGGAAGCATGGTCATTGCCTTTCGAACCACTTTTCAAATCCATGCCCACCTTCCAACTATTGCACAGTACAGTAATTAGCCAAACTCCACCTGAATAATCGGAAATCCATAATTCATGTAACCATCTACATCCCCCTCATCCAAAAATGCCAAGGTTATCAAAACATTTAGCTATTTATCATCTACTTTAAAGCAAGAAAGCATCCTGTTTGTTGACCCTGGACTGAACATCTAACAAACCTAACACTACTTCCTGTAATATTAATTTCTCTTGTTTCATTCAGTTGATCCAACAACCAACTCAATTTGATAAAATATCCAACTAAAAAATCCATACTAGACTGCATACTGTCAGCCAGACCTGAAAAAGTTTAGCTACCCAGCACTCTCCCAGACTCTCTCAGTGATTATCACCCAACCTACATCAACAGAGAGTACCACAAGCCCTCCCACCTATACTTCTACTCTGTTAAACTTAACTAATTTTGATAAATTCATATTTAACGAGGCATTTAATGTGACTGGGAACTTCTCAAATATCTGCCTCTGTAAGAAGCCATATGTCACTTTAGTAACTCTTAATCATTCTAAACTTTCAAACCTCAGTGAGACATAAGAGTGAAAATAAATTCTGCTTTCATGGCTAATTCATCAAACTAAACAGCCCATGAGAGACAGAGACAATGCTTGGAAAGAGTGGCACAAACCTAGGGCCCAGTCCTACCTAAGTATATATCCGTGTCTCACATACTGGTAAAAAGAACTTCACAAACCAGATCACACACATACAAAAAAAATCGCAAAAGATTTTGGCAGCATTTAGGCAGCCTCCTAAAAACAGGCAGAAAACCCATTCCAATTCCTTTCCCATCTGAAACCAGCCAGGACATTGCAAACAAGTTAAACATTTTGATATGCAGTACTATATTTTACTCAAGTGATAGCCTGCACCCACCCCCAACTAACCCTCCCAAGACCTTAGCTCTGCTCCTCAACTCATTCAAACCACTATCCAGTCAAATATTATCAACAGATATATTAAACTGAAACCAACAGCACTAGCTATTGACAACCTGCTGTCTGAATACCTCAGTATAGTCACTGACAGCATTTGCTACAGTGCATCTTTCCTAATTAATAGATTTGTTACAAAAAAACTACATCCCAGCGCTATGGAAAGCTTCCTTCATAGTCCCATTACACACAGGAGGCACATCCACCAAACTGTCAATTGCCCTCTCCAAAGTACTTAAAAATTCATACATCAGCAACTAGTAAGTTTTCCACTTGCTAACCCAATTTCTTCATCCTAACAATCATGGCTTTTGACCCCCAACACAGCACCAAAACTGCCTTACAACATTTCCTCAGTACTATTAATAAGTAAAAAGGTCACACAGAAAAAAACAATTGGTTAAAACAAACACAAAAAGAAAAATCTAGCAAAGCTAGACTTTCTACTGTGTGATTCCTTAAACCTCTTGCATTAGAGGCGACATGGGATATATGCAAATTACCCTGTGGACATCAGATGTTTCAGCTAAATGGCAATTCTGAATGTTCATTTTTCTTTTCAGTTTATTTATGGACAAATTCAGGCCAATAAAGCCAAACTTGCAGGCTTTATTGGCCTGAATATGTCCATAAATAGACTGAAAAGAAAAAGTCAAGGACATTCAGAATTGCCATTTAGCCAGTGCTATTAATCAAAGTAAAAATGTAGGTAATTTTGTCTCCACCTTTTTCCTGGACTTGTCAAAAGCCTTTGCCTTGGTCTTGCATCAGCTGCTCCCCCAAAGACTAAGTCTTACAACCCTCACATAGGTTCATAGGTAGGTACTAGGCTGTCAGCCCAAGGGCCTAAGTAAGCCTAGCCAACAAGGTTCCCTGGCTTACACCACCCTAAGAAAGTTAATTTCCTGTGCCCCTGTCGAGCAAAGCCACAGAAGTGATCCCCGGAGTGTATTTCCTATTTCCCATCCACTCATCAAGATTTTTCTTGGAAGAGTGCTAATGAGGAACTTTGCTTGACATAGATGGGTAGCTTGTTCCAGAGTATAGGAAGTCTCTGGGACAGGAATCTATCCCTTCAATATGTCCTGTTTATTATGGTGACAAGGTTTAGGTCCCTAGAGTGTGTAGCTCGGAAGGATTGGGATTTCTTTAGGTGTAGTATGTCCAATAGCTCTGGGTTTAACATAGCTTTATATGTTAGGCAGAGATCTCCTCGGAGTAGGCGATATGCTACAGAGTAAAGCTGGAGTTTTTGAGACAGTCAGTGTAGGGCATCTGTTTGAGGCCAGTAATCGTCGTTGTGAGGTACTTCTGTGGCCTTTCCAGCTGCTGCAGATGTCTTGTGAGGTACATTCCAAAAGGGGCATTGTACTCTATAATGGGTCTAATGAGTGCCGAGTAGAGGGGAACAGTGGCCTCTTTTTTCCTGGATGAGGACCCTTTTGTGATGAGGTGTGCCACATAGAAGGATTTCCTGACTACTATGGCGATGTGATTATCAAAGGAGAGACTACTGTCCACCTGGGTCCCAAGGTCTCTTATCACACATTCGGCATTAAGTAGACTGCCATTTATGTGGTAGTTCATGGGTACAGAGTTTTTACCAAAGGGGATGACAATGCAATTTTTGGCATTGAACTTGAGGCCATGCCTCTGGCACCAGGCATCTGTCTCAGTGAGGCCCTTCTGTAGGATGTCCACATCATGTGGGGACTCGACTATGGCTCCTAGTTTCCAGTCATCTGCGAACTTCGTTAGCCAGAGGCTTTCTGTGTTGTACTTCAGAGAAGTAGATACCAAACAGGAGAGGTCCCAGGACTGAACTCTGTGGTACTCCACTTGTCACTGGTTTGAAGTCAGATTTGGAGTCTGCAACTTTTATAGTGTGGGTTCTGTCGGTGAGCCAGTTGGCAACCCATCTTGTGATGTAGGGATTTATACCTAGTTTAGTGAGTTTAGCTATAATTCCAGAATGGGGGATGGTGTCAAAAGCCTTGGCGAGGTCAAGACAGGCTGTGTGAACCACCTTACCCTTGTCTACAGCTTTGGTGACTGCCTCAAAAAAGTCGATCAGGTTCAGAAGGCATGATCTGCCTTTCACAAACCCAAACTGGGTGGGGTCCAGAGTTTGGAGGTTACCAATGTCTTTGTTTGAGTTCCATGATGATATGTTCCATGGCCTTGCAGACCAGGCTCATCAGGCTAATAGGGAGATAGTTCCCAGGATCAGTGGTGGCTCCCCTTTGTGCGCCTTTCAGTGGGCACAAAGCCTGACGTGAGACTATGATTGAAGTCCATATTGGACATTGTGTTTATACCTTGGATTCTGATTGCAAGGAACCTTTATGGGCGTTCCAGTTGTTGCATATGTTCGGTCAGGCACATGATAAAGAGGGTGGTACTCGAGTCTGATAAAGACTGAATAAAGTGGCACTGTGACTTCCATGGACCTGGATGCCATGCCCTTACTAATAAGTTGAGCAACATAGAATGATTTTATTAGTACCTTGGCCACATGTTGGACAAAGGCCAGATTGCTGTGTATATATGTTCCCAGATCCCTGACCACTGGGTCAGCTGTTAGGGGTGTCTTATCAATGTAGTAATTGGCCTGAGTGACAGTTTTCCCAAAAGTTCCTGTAATGCATTTCTTGGCATTGGGTTTTAGGCTGTGAACTGGCACCAGTCATCTGTCTGTGTTAGACCCTCTTGTAAGATGTTTGTGTCATGGAGGAATCAGTGATAGCTCTCACTTTGCAGTCATCCGTGAACTTGATCAAAGGCCCTTGACATTATCTTTTACCTCTGAGAAGTACATGCCAAATAGGAGTAGTCCCAGCACAGAGCCCTGAGGTACCCTTCTGGTGACTGGTCTCTTAGTGGAGGTAGTATCACCGATCCTGACTTCCTGGGTCCTGTCTATGAGGCAGTTGGTAATCCAGTGAGTTTTGCAGGGGTTTATGCCCAGTTTGAGTCTGTCAACAATACCCGAGTGGGGCATTATATCAAACACCTTACCCAGGTTCTGGTAAGAGGTAAGCACTGTTTTTCCTGAAGGTTGCCCCACACAGTAGGTTGCCTATATTTTTGTTGTTCCATGATAATTCATTCCCTGGCTTTGCATGTTAAACTAATCAGACTAATAGGTCTGCAGTCCCTGGGCTTGGTTGATGGCCCACCCTTTTGAAGTGAGATAACCATTGCAGTCCTCCATTCTCATGGTACAAAGCCTGGTTTGAGGCTATAGTTGAAAAGTGACTTGTATGGTCTTGATAGGTCACGTTTCTATTTAGGAGACATCCTGGGATATTGTTTGGGCCAATTTGGCCCTGGTGAGCGCTGCCAGGACCTGCTCCTTGTTAATAGTTGGAGAAGTTATATAAGTAGGTATTTCATGGAGGGAGGCAGATGGAGTGTGGCATGAAGTCTAAACTGAATTTGTCAGACAGCAATTTTGTTGTGTCGCTGTGCTCACTGAAGGTGGCACCATTCACCACCTGTTAGGCACAGAAGACCGTGACCTTATGGATGTTCTTCGTGTTTCACTGTTGCGGTCCTGACTTGTGGGGATTTCCTGCCATGAAAGCCCTTGGCTGGCCCAACTACCAGAGAAATTATTTCCTCCCTATGGCTGACGGATGCCCTAACCAACATTAAGTATGCTTGGGTATGTAGGGAGCAAGCGTACATCATGAAATCAGTCTTTTCTTGCTGTCTGAGCGTGAAGCAGTGTTTCAGTGAGTCAGTTGATTCACACCAGAGAGAAGTTGTCGGAAAGAAAATTACCCCATTGGGGAGCTTCTTTCTTTTGCTTTGAACTCATGTCAGATAAAGTAAATAATTATCTTTGCTGTGGTAAGAAAATCCCACACATATACTTCCACTCACTTTGTGTCACCTGCTTAGGCCTGGATCATGCCGTTCCTAGTTGAAGCTTTTGTGCCTACTTTAACTCTAGGATGATCAGACATAGGGACAAGATTTTAGTTAGATTCCTTAATCTTGAATCTTTTCATCAGTGTCTGATGGCATCTGCCTGTCCTCCGGTGGTTGAACAACATAGTCATAAGGAGGAGAACGAAAACAGACCCAAAGTTAGGGCATCGGACGACAATCAGTCCCCGTCTGTCTCTCCCTCTAAGCTTGTGATTGTTGAACTAGGCAAGGCACTTTTGCAGCCCCTTCTCTGTCTGAGGTAGTATTGCAGGCCTCTGTTCAGACCAATGCAGAGTATAACATGCATCGGGTCCATCTACTTTTGTACAGGCCTTCATTTCAGCTCGTTGGTCAGGTCCAGGGCCATTCAGCAGGCCTCAGCTTCCAAAGAGCACACTCTTTCCTGGTGATGCTTCCTTGCAGCTTCGGCCTATACCAGTTCAGCTTTCTTCCAGAAAGACAGGCATCAGAGTGTCATGTGTCCCTAGACCCAAGGCCAAAGTGACTCCTAAGAGAAGTACTACTGCATGGCTTTTGCCTAGGCCTACCGGCCCCCCCAACAGGACTTAATTAGACTAGCAGAAGACTTGATCTCCATAGTTGGGTCTAGACAAACACCGGGGGATGCCTCCCCAGGCAAAAGGAAAAGGGACCCTACTTCTGAAGCCTTCCCAGACCCTTTTGAATCTGATGAGGATTCAGACCTAGAGGGTTCTGGTTCTGATGAAGGACCTTCACTCACATCTTTTGACGATTCAGATTTAGTGGAGACTCTGCCCTGCCCCCCCGATGATATCACCTTTGGAAAAACTCTACATGCTATTAGAGAACATTTTCAGTGAGAGGCACAGGATTAACCTCAGTCAAAAAAAAAAGAGAGTGGGGGAGTTCCTGGAAATGCTACAGCACAAACCTCTTGCTATCTCACCCATTTTAGATGTGGTTGAGGATTTCTTCCAAGATTCCTCCTTAAATCCCAAGTCTGTTCCCCCATCCCTTCGTAAACCAGGCTTCTACAGGAGGGAGCAAGATTCCCATAAGTACCTTTTCAAAACCAGTCTGCTGATCCAGAGATGGTCACCCCAGAACCCAAAGGATCTAGAGCCAGTTCCTCTAGAAAACCTTTACCTATGGATAAAGAGAGTAGGACCCTTGATAGGTTTGGGGAAAAAAGTTTATACTTTAGTCACCCTTACTAATGAAACCTCTCAACTGTCAATTTCATGTAATTAAATATCAGCAAACCATTCTGGATCAGCTAAAACAAAGAGTCTCTTCTTTAAAGGCCAAAAACCTTTCTAAAGAACTTTTGGATCTTTGCCCCTCCAGTTGTCAGGTAGCATGGCATTCCTTACACTGTGTCTATGACGCTATGGAGGCTACTAGTGGGGCAGCTGCCACTGGCTCGGTTATTAGAAGGCATGAGTGGCATAGAGTTCAATCTCTTCCTGCCCATGTTAAATCTAACCTTTTTGATGCTCCCCTTGACAAGGAATTCCTCTTTGGACCTAAAGCTGAGGCTATTCTTAAAAAAATGGAAGACAAAGCTAAGTCTATGCAGACTGTGAATTACTTCCTCCAAGTTCAGTCTCCTAGGTTTAGCAAGAACTTTCCCACTAAACACTGGTCCTTTCTCTTCCAACCTAGAGGGAGATGGAAAACCCAGTGGGAAAGGACTCATAGGCAGCAACAGCAGCTGCAGAGATCCAGATAATGTTCTTCCTTGATTGGACAGTTCTGAAGTTCTAGGCCCCAGGCTTCTGCCAGAGGAAAACAATGATTCACTGACCCTGCTCCCCACCACCACCACCACAAAACTAAGGAAGGCTGGCCTTGTTCAAACAGAACTGGACTCACATCACTTAAACAAGTGGGTTCTAGACATTATTTCAAATAGTTACAAACTCACTTTCAAAGAGCCTTTAAAATACTTAGGCTATCCAGATATTCCTCAGAATGTAAAATCAGAGACCCTTTCTCAAATCCCGAATTTGTGTGCTCAGGGATCGGTAGAACCAGTTCCAGAACATCAAAAAAGGTAAAGGGTTCTACTCCAAGTTATTCCTGGTTCCAGGAAAAGAAAGCTCTTGGCAGCCTATCTTAGACCTGTCTAAAACCTCAGTCAGTTTCTCCAGGTACCAAAATTCAAAATGTTGACACTTCAAAAACTCATACCCATGATAACCCCATGGGCCGTTATGGTTTCTCTGGATTTAAAGGATGCCTGTATGCACATCCCAATTCAAGAATCATACAGAAGCTTTCTTTTCTTCAGAGCAGGTTCCAGTCACTTTAAATTTTCAGCAATGCCCTTTGGCTTGTCTATGGTCCAAGGGTTTTCAGTAAGTGTTTAGCCCCTGCAGTTGTCTTCTGCAGGACCAGAGGGTCCAGATTTAACACTACCTGGACAAGGATTTGAAGTGTACCCAAGACCTCCTGTCTTCCCTGGACTTCATGATAAATCTACAAAATTCCATCAATGTTCCAATCAGCAGGATAGTCTTCCTTGGAGGTACTCCTGGACTCCTCACTTCAAAAAGCCTTCCTTCCCCCAAACAAGGTCTCATTTTTGATCCACTACTTTCAAAGAATACAGCAGAGATAATGCTTCTCAGCCAGAGGTTTTTTTGAGCACTGGGATACATGGCATCTTGCATCCTCATGGTTCCCCTGGCCAGGCTGCACATGTGTAAACTACAATGACACCTCAAAAATGTATGGTGCCAGCTCTCTCAATCGCTAGAGACCAAGATACAGCCAATCCCTTGTCTTAAAGAAGAATTTGCATGGTGGGTACATGCTTGAGCCCAAAATCAGGGCCTTCCATTCAGATTCACTCCCCAGGGTCAAACTCTCACCAAGGGTGCCTTAGAGACAGCCAGGGGCACTCACTTTCAACACTTCCAATCCCAAGGGAAGTGGGAGGCTGAGTTCAGGCACAGGCACATAAACTGGAAAGAACTTATGGCAGTGCAAAAAGGCCTGATAGTGTTCAAAGAAAAATGGGAATCAGGGGTCTTGTTTGTCAAAACAAACACCACAACAGTAATGTGGTACATAAACAGGCAGGGGGGCACCCACTCTTACCCTCTATGCTGCCTAGAGATGAAAGTCTGGGAAACTGCTCACTGTCTGAGGTTGCACCTCCTGGCACAATACCTTCCAGGGGTTTAAAGTACTTTAGCAGATCACCTCAGTAGAAAGTTGATGGACCCCCACGGATGGCATCTGCATTGGGTAGGTTTTCTCAACATTGACCAGAGATGGGGAGTCCCACAGATAGACCTTTTTGCCACCAAAGAAAATGTTCAACTGAAAAGATTCTGTTTCAGGATCAAACAGGAATCAGCTTGGAGAATGGATGTCTTTTCCTTCTCTTGGACTCATCTGTTCATTTATGCATTCCCTCCCTTACCCCTACTACCTCAAGTACATCTAAACATAAGGGAGGAGGGTCCAAGGGCAATAGTGATAGCTCCAGACTAGCCCAGGCTTCACTGGTATCCTCTGCTTCTTGAACTAACCAACCAGTAGTCCATGGCTGCTTCCTCAGAGATTCAACCTTCTCTGTCAGGACAAGGGAAGGATGGTGCACTCCAACCTGTAGACACTTAGCCTTTCAGCTTGGATAATCCCACAGCTTTCAGCAGAAAGCTTAATCTAAGCAAACAGGTCCAGGACATTCTTAAGGAATCCAGAAGGCCTAGCACTAGGAAATCATACTCCTGATTTTCCATCTGGTGCCAGTAGCAGCAACACAATCCTGATCAGTCCAGATTACTACCATTCTAGATTACCTAGCTAGTCTGGTTAATAAAGGCCTTTCCTACTCCTCAGTTAAAATTCATGCATCTGCCATTTCAGCCCATATTATCTGCTCTTCCTCCTGTCTTTTCGCATCCTCTGTTAAGACAATTTCTTAGAGGGAGTTATCCACATCAGACCTCGCAGGAGGCAACCTACTCCTACATGATACCTTAACTTTGTTCTGGAAGAGTTGACATTGCCAACTTTCAAACCTGCAGCTTGTGCCCAACTGAAGTTTCTAACTTGGAAAACTGCCCTGCTGCTGGCAATCACCTCAGCCAGGAGGGTCTGTGAACTGCAAGCTCTTGTGATTGTGGAACTATTTCTAATCTTCCACCCAGAGGCTAGGTCCAGAGCAGGATTCGCCATTGCCATCTTGCAGGACATCCTTTCCTCTCCCTAATCTCCTTTCACCCTCTTCGGCTTTGGGAATCTTCCCACAAGTCAGGACTGCAAGAGTGAAACAAGAACCTAGTACGGTTGTGTACACTTGCCATAAATGTAGATATTTGAGTGATTTTGCCCTTGTTGGACTTAATTAGCCCTCTTAGTTTCTTGTTTAGTTTAATTAGAGCTCCTGTCATTATGAGAGTTCTTCCTGATTTTAGCTTGTTTCCTTTTGTTGTATACTCTGTTAAAGTTAGGATTCTACCATTGTGGTTTGTTTGGGCTTACTTCTAGTATATACAGCAGCCTCTATGCATCCATTCACATGGTTGTACAGGGTCTCTGGTGAATAATTTGGCATAGGTTGTTGTGAGCTCAGGGTTGGGAAGGGCATTGAATTTTGATAAACTATTGCTTATTAGGACATGGTTTATTTTGGAATAGTTCCTGACTGTGTTACAGGATTTGCTGGGATTACTGAGTTGATTTTTTATTTCAAAGGAGACAGATAAGTGGTCCAACCTCAACAGTGATAATAGGATACTTGGTGGGGGGCTGCAGAACTCTTCCACATTGGTGAGTACCAGGTCCAGTATGTTTGAACCTCTGGAGGGTGTGTACACTGTCCAGTTAAGAGTACTTGTGTTAATAAAGTCCAGGAATAATTGTGGCTGAGAGTATAACACAGTGTGTGTGTGTTGCCTTGTCTTTAGAGGGGTAGTCTCCCATGAAAAGGGTATTTGGTTTAAAGGTGAGTATTTCCAGTAGGTATAGGTATGAGCTGTGGGAATCTAGGGACAGAGAGGGTGACATATAGTTTGTTATGATATGGTGTGGGACTTTGGCTGTGATGATTTGAATGTGGAAAATTTTAGGATATAGGTTCATAGATTAGTACTAAGCTAACTGCCCTTGCAAGCCATTTTAAGCCTAGCCAGTTGTCCCTTGCGAGACTCAAACCATGCACCTTGTGTTTGCAAGGCAAACACCTTAACCATTAGGCCACCATCATCCCGTTTTACCAACATAGAGTTATGCTTGTTGCTAATATATATTGAAACTTCTCCACTTTTTGTTCCTGTCTGATAAACTGATGGTCTAAATGTGTTGAAGGCACAAGGGTACTGCTGGAGTTCTTTCTGCGGATTTAAACCATGTCTCAATAGTGGTACAGATCTCTATATTTTTCAGAGTAAGGAGAGTTTGTTGAGTGTGGAGTTTCTTGTTTAGGCTCCTAGCATTAAACAGTAGTATATTTAGGTTTATTTGGGTTTTATTTGCTATGTTGGTAGATTTGTCAAGTTGACATTGCCTAAAAGAGGCTCTAAGTGATCAATAAAGTTTTAACCCATATTTAGAAGCATAGAGGAGACAGGTGCAGACCATCCTGTGCAAAGCAATGTGGTCTGTTAGCCATGTCCTCCCATGCTAACAGCATAAACTAAGCTAGTTATTGAAGTCGGTAATCCTTTTTTCATACTGTGGCCTCATCCTTGGTGATGGTAGAAAGCTGCTGAGTGCAAGGCCTGATACACATTTTTAGAGAGCTCAACAATATCTCTCTTCATATAGTCCAGGGAAGTGTGGTTCACCCACATGCACTACAATAGACTCATATTGGTACCTGTGATGTACTCACTTGAGTGTATGTGTAACTTGGTAGATCGTGGCTCCAAATAAGCAGCTAACCATTATGTTCTCTTTATTCCGTCTGGTGAGTGGGGCATCTGTGTCTCATACAGTGTAGTCCTGGGTAATGTGTTGGTTTGCTTTATGGGCTTTGCTCTTGGGGCTGCACTGTGTGTAGAAGTATATGTGGTGTTTTTCTGTTGTTTTTGCGGAGTGCTTTAGAGATTGTTCAGGATAGGTGTTCAGTTTGTAAGCTTAGGGGGTCTTTGAGGTTTGGGAAGATTGTTTTTTTGTGCCCCGTCATAGATTTGTGTGTGTGTGTGTGTGTGTGTGTGTGTGTGTGTGTGTGTGTGTGTGTGTGGTGAACACTATATGTGGTGGATGTACAGTGTGTGTTCATGTCAACCTTGTTTGTATGTGAGATTTTTGCCTCCAGTGAAATTGTGTATGTGCATCTCTCACATTTAGTTATCTATGAACATGAGACAATTACTACATTGTCTCAGGATGTCCATATCTACCAAGCTGGCTACGGAGACATTTGGAAATTGCATATCTGTATTGTCCAGACCTATATTTGGGTGGGCTACTGCAGGTCATGGACTAAGGTGGCACAGTACTAGATTAGATTGTGCTAAGATTTGATAGTAGTTCACTTTAATCTGCAAACAAGCTGCCCTGAGTGTATCTGCACACGTCTTTATTTTAGTCACACTAAGTTACAGGTTTCATTTCTAAGGGAAGTTTTATAAATAAAATTTACAATCATGGCATTTGTGTCTGTATAAGGCACTGCGAACCTCTTGATGTAATAACACCAAGAAAAATTGTTTGTAAATGTAATGCTACAACAAAACTTAAACTACCTTGATAAGGCGAGTTTAAGGACCTTTATAATGACTTAAAGGCAAAATTAACAAAGCAAGAATAAAGCAGTAGCACTCTAAACAGTTAACTGAAGTATAAAACAGTAAAGTAAATATGTTAACTGCCAGTGATCTAGTAGGATTAACTCAAGGCACCTTCAGAGTGTGGCTAGGGTGCCCAGCAGATAGGAGCTCTCGGAAAATGAACCGGAGACAATTTGTAATAAATAGGTTTACTTATGTTCAATACTGGTTTGATGGGTGGGCACTTAGTATTATGGATGTATGGAAAACAGTGGGTGGGAAAATGCTTTCATAGGTCACACAAGACACAATAGCAATGAAAGAGGGGAGGGAGGGACTTTGGAAGTCAGATTGCCATAAGAGATTGAAGTAGCGTTGCCACCTTTTCATATGCCCAAAGTGGGACATTTTTTGTAAAAACGTCAAATTTTGCAGGACAAAACACACCCACGGCCAGGAAAAGGAAAGAAATTCACTTTTTTCATAGGTTCATACTAAGCTAACTGCCCTTGCGAGCCATTTTAAGCCTAGCCAATTATCCCTTGAGACTCAAATCCTACACCTTGTGTTTGTAAGGCAAACACCTTAACCATTAGGCCACCCTCCCAACCCAGGTCAGAATAAAAGATTATTCTTGTAGGATTTGAGTTGCTTATTCAGTTTCTTATAATATTTAGGTGTTTCAGATACAAAATAACTGTTTTATGCAACTGTTAGAGAAAATATAACAGATATTTTTGTCCTAAAATCTCAGGACATTTGCCATTATTTCATTGTTTTGCAGGACACAACTGCCCAAAGAGGGACTGTCCCTCGCAAAGTGGGATAGGTGGTAACCGTAGACTGAAGCCAGAGACACTGCCTTTTAAAACCACAAGAGTAAGATGGGAGGGTCAAACTGAAGCTCATGTCCTGTGGTTAGAATTTCAGAAACGTTTAGCTTAATGCCACACTTGGGGATGGGGCAGACTCAAAGAATAGGGGAAACAACAGTAGCAAGGTAAACAGAAAGGCGCTGTAATTCAAATTTAAGTAGGTATATACAGCTATAAAAGTACTGAAGCATAGATTCTGTAGCAGAATTCATAATACTGTCACTACTGCTGTTCCACCATTAGGCACCAGATTACTGAAATACAACTTTAAGCAGGCATGTACAGCTGTAAAAGTACAGAAGCACAAACTCTGGTTCAGAATTCACAACTATAAATGAAACTACAAGACTAAGGTCCCAGAACAAACTAAAAAATGCAAACAGATAAATGGACAAAAAGAGAAGGACAAAGTGTCACACCACACAGGACACTGTAAGTGCACCTTAAAATATTTAAGCATAATTTTAATTGTGTACAAGGAGTCAAAACTTGTCACCATAATAACAACTCAACTTTAGTTTTCTCAGCCCAAATCTTCCAGCATTAGAAACCGTAACACAGGAAGCTTTCACCTCTGTAGAAACTGCCTAATTCTCAATTACTTGTAAACTTGAACAAATCAAACTAATTCTATTCCTTTCCAAAACATAAGTCAAAACTGTGCTGACTTTAATATTATTTCCTCAAACACAAAAGTTGAAAACATAACCAACACAAAATTATTAGAAGTTGTCATTGATAACAAAAAGAAAAAAAAAAGCTGCCACTTCCCTTCTCCTTCATATCCTTTTGTATGCCTCAGCAATATTTTCAGATTTCCAACTCTTCCACCAAACACAAATTAGAAAGCACCTACAACAAAATTAGCAAATTCATCTGCAGCCTTCCATACCGCTTCCACCGATGCGCAGTTCTCAATACCCTCAAGTGGCTTGAACTTCCTTAACACATTACCCTCTACCAGCAACTCACAGCACACAAAATACTTCACCATCCACATAAAACACCCTTGTCAAATCTGATCCAATTGCATGTACCGAATAGAGCCCTAAGATTCTCTGAAATTAAACTAACTGTTGCTAATAAATCAAATCATTATTACTGTGACTTGCTGTTTTCTGTTGCCATCTGCAAAGCATGGCACAAACTTCCAAACCACATCAGGCTTTTAAATGGCCTGTATCAAATAAAATCTGCCCTAAAATATCACATGGCAACTAATAAACTTGGTCTTGGAACTGGCTTTGTTTGGACATTGTCAGACTGTTCTGGTTCAGCTTTTGATTACTATCCCTCAAGGTCATTGACGTTAAGCTATGGCTTGGTAGGTCCACTGGCACCATAGCTTGGGGTCTAGCTTTTGGGGTTGGGTTCAGCACCACTTGTTTTAGTGGGTTTCAGATTTGTCTAGCTGAAGTCATTGCCCAAGATCCTAAGTGCTGCTTCAGCATTGATTTTAGCATCAGTTTTGCAGACTGTATTGCAGGTGCTGTGCTCAGCACTTCTTAACATATTGACATTTGCCACAAACTCGTAATCTTTCTTGCCTACTGCTTTGACTGTTTAACCTTCTCAGCAGGAGTGCAGATGATCCAAAAGACACCTACAGCACCAGCCCCTTTTCCGTAGACCTAGTCCAATTTCTTCCTGCTCTTGAGACTTTTCCCCTCTTTGGTGAGACAAGAAGCAGAAATGCAAGAGGAGGCACCTGCACCTCAGCTCCCTGGTGGGAGCCCCCATCCCAGATACTGGCAGCAAAAATGGTGTTGCTTCCCCACCATCCTCCCAAATGACCCAAATTTGGGGCACACTTGGAAATGATGAAGCAGAAGGCTGATGACCCACAGGCCCAACAAATTCTCCACAGAGGATCCTACAGGAGCCCTCTGGCTCCCTGTGACTTCCTCTTGAGTAGCTTCCTGTAATGATAAGATGGTGACTGTTGCTAGAAATGCGTGGAAAACCCCATGCTGTGGCACCTGTTCTGAGGAGGCCAGGCAAGTTCTTTCAGCCTCCTAAGGCTTTGAATTGCTAGGTGCAAACTAATGTACTGAATTCTCTTCCTGATGTGACAGCCATTAAAGAGGCATCCATTTTGCAGAGTTCTGCTATTCACCCTACTGATACAAAATCCAGAGTTATGGACAGACAGTATTGGAATAGGGGTTTATATGTCTTCATTTTTTACCTTGATGGTGACAGATTGCTTGTCACGAATATGCTTTTAGCAAGTGTTGGCTTACGAGATTATGCAGTCACTAAAGGAGTGGTAGAATAAAGACCAAAAGAGCGAGTTTAATTGACAGGTGTCAATTTTGCCCTCCATATCTAGCCTCACCATTTTTTGGGGCTGCAGTCCTGTGGATGGTACGTTCAGGCACCGGGGACAGTCATTGCTTATCGATGCTACACAAGTGATCCCTTTGTCTGTCTGTAGCACCGCTGTGGAAAATCTTGTGTCTTCTGCTGTCATGGCTATCCTTTGTCATACTATGTGCATTTTATGGATTTTTGCTGAAGATTCAAAGGCGTCTTTCTTTAATGCCCCATTTGACAGAGCCACCTTATTTAGACCACGTGTAAAGGACAAGCTGTAAATTATGGAAGAGGTGGGCAAAACTTCCACAATTGCTTTTAAGAAGCCCATTTCTCCGTAGCGCCCCTCAACAAAGACACAGAAGAGTCCATACCAATTATAGTCCAGTTGTGGCCAGGAACAACAAAGCAGCAAGGGGTCCTTGAAAAAACAGTGTGATGGTAGGAACTTTCAGAATGGTCAGTAATCCAACGGCAAGAGTAATCATCATTAGTAGGGGGATATCACACACACACTCTGGAAGATGGTCAAAACCTGAGATCTTGCTTGTTTGTCCTCTGTGGAGGCAGTCAGCAGTCACCTGTACCTCCATTTAATGTGCTTGCCCAGCCATGATACAGGACCAGTGGGTTTGAATAATACCGAGAGGTTATCCTGTACCTTTTCACACCCCACCAGCATGCTGTTCTTTTTCTTCACCCACTGTCTGACCCTGTCAGTAGAGTGCAACAGGAACAGAGGTGTTAAAACTCATTAATAAAAGAACCATCCAAGAGCTCCCATCAAAGTAAAGAGGATCATGTTATTTGTCCAGATTCTTTGCAGTTCCACAGTAGACATAGGACCAGAGGCCAGTTTTAGACCAAAGGAGCTTCAACTTGTTACTTTGCAGATAGTCCTGGTATAGTCCATACTTCCTTGTCTTCAGTGGGATAGCAGATATGCTTTTTGACCCTCCAAGATGCTTAGCTTTATGTAAAGACTGTCAAGGAGTCCAGGAAGGTTTCCAAGTTCTGGGTAGAAGGCTCCTTATTAAAATGTTGGCACTCAAAAGGCCGAGCACCAGCATGGCGAAAAAAAGAGAGACTGAAAACACAGATGTGCGAATTTAAAAGAATGCTCTTCTCCTTAAAACTTATTTTTGTAGGGGGGCAACCCCCCTCCACACCCCATCCAAACCTGTATATACCAACTCTGCAGTCACTATACCTCAGAGAAAAGGGAATATTTTGAGAAATGGCTTTTCGGACTTAGTATATGTAAGTCCGTTCTTTTGGCCATTCAGTTTCAGATGGTTACTTGACTAGAATCCAGTAATTATCATTTCCATACTGTTCATTCAGCCATGTTTTAGCCTTCAGGGTGTTTAACAAATACATGTCCATAGTTGCACTGACCCAGAAGCTGTAAAGGGGGTCAGAGTTTTTCCTTACCCAGATGATAACTTGTAGTCATAGCTGTTTTGGACAGATGAGTTGCAGCTATGGTGTCTGCCTTTTAGCTCTTTTTCAGTTCTTGGGGATTATGGTGAACACGGCAAAGTTTGAGATGGTGCTTTTACAGATTCTGGTCATCATAGGATGTTCCCTACCCACTCTGGCAAGGAGCATCTTTTTCTAAACAGGATCTACAGTATCTCATTTGGTTCATTCTCATGCAGGCACAGCAGCTGCTTATCCCATGGTGCTAGGATCTGCATGGCAACAGTATATATGGACTTTGCATGAGGAAGCTTTAGTAAACTCCTGAATTGTAATGGTCATGGTTGACAGATTCATTGCCTTTTCAGGTAAAAATTTCCAAAGCATGCAAGTTACTCTTTGTAGCTCCATACTCTCAAGTGCGTTTCCTGAGCATCCCCTTTCAGCTTCCCACCCATGTAGTGGCTGTCACCATGGGGTGAATGTCCTATAGGGTGGTGATGGGCCATTGTCAAGGGGAGGCAGTCCAAGGTATGCAGTCACAAATGGAAACCAGTCTGCACATCACTGTTTTGAAGATGATAGTGGTCCTTCTCACTCTGAAACTCCATACCCCAGGGACCAATTGTTATCCACACCAACAGTATAACAGTGGTGCAGTACATAACTGGGAGGGGGGGGGGGACTTGTTGCTACCTTCTCGGTCAAGAAGAGATGAATGTATGAGACTGGGTTATGTCATGCAGTTACTGTATGATGGCCACTCTCTCTGTCAGACACAGCCATTACTTCCTTTTACAAGTAGTTCATAAATTTTTCACTAGCACAGAAGCTGTTTCATCACTCGGAAGGTCCTGACCTGTTTGCATCCCTGATCAATGTAAATGCAGTTACAACTTTTCTATGATTTCTTTTCCTCTGGGGAAACATCACAGGGGTACAGCTGTCTAAAATGGTTCCAGGACTCCTTTACAATTTTACTCCATTTGCCATTATTCTGAAGTCCATGATGGTGCAGTGGTAGAGTTGTTGTCTCATAGCAAGAGGTTATCCAGTTTGATTCTCAGCTGGGTTGCCTTTTTTGCAGAGTCTGCATGGGTTTCCTCTGGGTACTCCAGTTTCCTCCCACGTTACAAAGACATAAGCCTGAAACCTTTCTTCCTGGGCCTCTGCTGAAAATTGGCTTTGTTCCAAGTCGGACTTTCCCGGTAAGCAAATGTAAAATAAAATGTAGAACGCCAGGGAAAAATATTCCAGAGTCATTCTGGTTGCCACATTCTGTCCATGATAAGTCTGCATGTGTCTACTTTTGCTACATCTTCTGGAGAGGCCCTTCAGAATTCTGCCAACTCACTTGCCTAGCAAGCCTCACCTGCACTTTCACTCTTGTGGGTTAACTGAGTCATTACTGCAGTTCCATTTATGGACAGGGATGTTTAATACCCTTCTTAGAATGGTCTACATTGTTAGTTCTGCCCAGAGACCAGTTTTAGAAAAATGTCCAAGAGTAAATTGAGACAGTTTTCTATTTGGGCAAGTTTGAAATCACCCTCACAGCTCTTGTGTCTGCCATTCTAGTTTAATTTTCCCAAATGATTGATTCAAAACTAAACAGTTTGTCTTTAGCTTCTTTGAAGGTTTGCAGAGCTTTTGTCAGTGATAATTTCCAGATACAACCTTCTTTCTAAGGGTCATTTCCCCCCAGGACTTGAATTTTATCTTAGAGAAGTTGAACACGCTTCCAAAACTGACTTGAAGTACCTTATCTTGCAAGATGCTTTCTCTGGTGGTCATTGCTTCAGCCAAAGAATTTCTGAGTTACATTGTTTATATCTCTGCTCTAGCTAATCTTTCCCAAGGCTAGAGTGTCATAACTAATCCTTCTTTTATGCTAAGACAGCCTTTAACTTAATTTGTGTTCATTTTTCCTAACTATTTTAAAACAGGAAAATATTTAACAGTGTGGACATCCACATAAAGCTCATTTATTCATGGACAGAAGCAAGTCAGTAAGAAAATAGTTATGTCTCATTTTCCAGCAAAAATACTTTTTTGTAAGTGGGCTTCTGACTGTATTCTTCTTAACAGAATTGTATACGGTCATTCTTTACCTGCTGTCCCTCTAGAATAGTCATATGGTACAGTACCTTCTGCTCAGGTCTTTTTCAGAAATGCATCTATGGATCGTATTTTTACAGCTGCTAAGTGGGCTTTTCTGTATACATTCACAGGACACTACAGGCTGGACGTGATTACTACATCTTCGGCTTCCTGCAGAATTGCAAATAATCTAGACTCTTTCTTTCTGGTTGATGAAGTTTTGTAGGTAATGGGCATAGATAAGCAGATCTACCATTATTTATTTATTTTATTTATTTTACATTTGTTAACTGGACTAGTCTAGCTGGATATATGTCCATTTTCAGTAGAGGCCCAGGGAGAAAAGCTCCAAGCATGAACGGTGCAAAAGTTAACAATGTATAGGCATAAGAAGGATTCAAGAATAATTTAGTATTAGTATTAAAAAGGGAAATTCATGATACATTATTGAACTACAACAGTTAACAATTTATAAACATACATAGCTATCATAGAGAGTAAATAAAAATACATTTCAAATTATAGCAAGTTTAATAGAGACTCTACTAACTGATAATTCATCACACAATAGAAGGTATGTGCAAGTCTCAGGTAGGGAGGAGAGGACAAATGGTGTGTATACATCATTCAAAAGACGGAGAAGTAATATGAATTGGATAGTTAAGTAAAAGGAGTATGGAAAAGGGGTAATTAAAAAATAAAAGTTGAGAGACCAATGTCAGTCAGGGTTAGTGCATGGATAAAGCCAATGAGTTTTTAGATGTTCTTTTAGGTGTTTTTTAAAAAGAGAAGTAGATGCAAGGGTAGATATTTCCGCAGGAAGCTGGTTCCAGATTTTTCCTGCAGTGTTTGAGAAGAGAGAATCCCCAGCTTTGTTATTAGCTTTATTAGAGGAAACTAGAAGCTTATTAGCAGAGCGGTGTGGATAGATTTGTATAGGGTGTAATTAGATTAGTGAGGATAGGTGTGTTGTTAGGGTGGTGTAGGATCTTTTGAGTAATAAGTAATTGTTGACAGAGTATATGGTTTTTCAATTCTAGCCATCCTAGCTGTTTGAGGTTAAGGCAGTGGTGAGTTTTAAAGGGGGAGCTTGTGATGAATCTAGCTATGCTATTATAACAGGTGGAGAGTTTCAAGAGATTAGTTTTGGATAGGTTAGTATAAATGATAGAGGCATAGAAAAGGGTAGAAATGAGGTGTGTTTGGGCAATAGTTTTCTTAGCAGAAGGTGTAAGGAAGGCTTTGATTCTATAGAGGGTACCAAGTTTTTTATTAACAGACTTTATAGTGGAGTTGATGTGTTCGTCAAAGCGGAGACGATTATCAATAGTTACACCTAGAAGGCGGGTTGTAGTATCTGGGGTAATGATAGTACCACTGATGGAGGTTAAAGAGAGGAATGGAGTAGGTGATTTGTGAGTAGGGGTGAAAAGCAGTAATTTAGTTTTTTTAGGATTTAGGAGGAGGCAGTGTTGCGTAAACCAGTTTTCAACATTTTGAAAAACAGTTTGGGTAAGAGAGTGTAGAGTGGCTATGTTCTTGGCGGTACAGATTAAGGTGGCGTCATCAGTGTATTGAATACATGTGGCTTGTGATATGGCGTCGTGTAGATTGTTAATAAATAAAGAAAAGAGAAGGGGACCTAGGATAGAGCCCTGGGGTACTCCGATATTGACTGGTAGTAGTGAAGATAAATTGTTTTGCCAAAGAACAGCTTGCTGTCTATTTTCCAGATATGACCTAAACCACTGTATAGCTTGAGGGTTGAGAGAATGGGCAATTAGTTTGTCAAGTAGTGATTTGTGGTTAACCATATCAAAGGCTTTAGAGAGGTCAATAAATAGGGCAGAGGAGAAAGAGTTATTGTTACGATTTTTATTTATGGAATCTGTAAGGGATAAGAGGGCAGTCGATGTGCTGTGAAATGGCCTAAAGCCATGTTGGCAGTTTGCAAGTAGGTTATTTTGTAGTAGGTGAGTAAGTAATTGTTTGTGAACACATTTTTCCATTATCTTAGCTAGAGGGGAAAGTAAGGCAATAGGGCGATAGTTAGAAAGCTCAGTAGAAGGACCACCTTTGTGTAGTGGGATAATATGGGATATCTTCCATTGTGCAGGGATTTTGCCTTCTGTAATAGTCCTGTTGATAATGATGGAGGTTGGGTATGCTATGGCTTTTGCGGCTATTTGTAGGAATTCGGATGGGAGACGGTCAGCGGAAGGGGTGCAAGGTATAAGTTTTCGAAGTAGTTTACAGATGAGGGATGTAGATACCGGTTGAATCTGAAAGGTAGGTAGGGGACTATTACAGGTGTTAGTTTGGAAAGTGGTTGGAGGTGGTAAAGAATTAGCTAGTGTTAGAATGGCTTCGGTAAAGTAGTTATTAAAGGCATCGGGGATCAGGGTGGAATTATTATGGTTGAAGCCAGTTGGGTCTGGAGTAGTAGTGTTGCCTGGATGAAGGAGTTTGTTTATTCCTGACCAGAACTTTTGAGGAGTTTGTTGGTAGGTTTGTTGTAGTTGAAGGTAGAAATCCTTTTTATCTTTAAGAATATCCTTCTTAGTGGCGTTCCTTAGCTGTTTATAGTGAATGTGATTTGTTGGGCATTTGGTAGCTCTCCATTTTGCCCAGATTTTATTTCTAAGGAGTATCTTCTGCCTGGTTTGTTTTGTGAGCCAAGGGGCTGATTTGGTTTTTATTCTAGTAGTGCGTATAGGAGCATGGCAGTCAAGGATTTGAAGAAAGTTAGTATTAAAGTAGGTAATGGATTCATCAAGTTCTAGATGGATTATTGGTGACCAGTCACATGCTTGCATCTCCGTTAGGAAGCTGTCAGGATTAAAGAATCTTTTTGAGCGAGAGGTTTTGATGTTATGAGTGTTTGGATAATGGACTTTTTGTCTAATAATGTAGGTAAGCATGTGGTCACTGATATCATCAGGAAGGGTTCCTGGAGTATAATTGTTAGGGTGACTATTAATAAGGATCCAATCCAGAGTAGTTTCCTTGTTACTGGGTTTGTGGATTCTTGTTGGAGTTGTTATTAATTGTGTGAAACCAAAGAGGTTTATGTGATTGGTAGGGTTCATAGAACTACAATTGGACCAGTCTATGTTAAAGTCACCAAGCACAATGGTCTCCTGGGGTAGTTGGGTAGAGAGATGAAGAAGTAGGTTCTCAAGAGTACTGGTATTATTACCTGGGGGTAGATACATACAGAGAAGGTAGATTGATTTGGAATTATTCATTTGGAGTTTGGTAGTTAGGATTTCTGAACTGGTGACAAATGATGGTAAATCATTAATGGAGGTAATTTGGAGGTTAGATTTATAAATAATGGCTATACCCCCACCTTTTTTGGTTTTACGGTCATTTCTAAGGATGTTAAATCTTGGAGGGGTAATTTCCTGGTCTAGAGTAGGTTATCAGCATGCTGGCCCTGCTTCCCCTGGTGCATGGCAGATGTCTAGAGGATTAGTGGTGATATTGTTTTGTTGGTATGTTTCACCTTTGGGTGGCATATATCTGAGGTCAGGAGAGAGAGCTTGCTGGCAGACTACTGTGGGTAGAGGAAAGGGGTGGGTAGCCTGGTAAGGTTTTAGGTGCTGAGCTGCCTAAGTCTGCAGTTTCATTCCTGCTGCTTGAAGAGGATGGACCTGCTAATCCATAAATAGCTTTTGGTTCTGTAGTGCATGGTTTCAGTCTTCAGGGTTGCATATTGAACATATGGAAAGAAAGAAAGATACATCAGCACTGGTCATTCCATGCATGTTGATGTACTGTGTGTGTATTACAGGCACTGCTGTACATAATACATTTATGTAAGTTCATAGGTTCATAATTAAGTACTAGGCTAGCCAACCTTGTGGGCCATTTTAAGCCTTGACAGTTTAAAGTAACTTATCCCATTTGTTTGTAGATTGACCTTATCCATCCCATGGTCAATAATTATATATTACTCCTAATGAGAATAACTGGGATCATACCATAGATAAATTGAGGGAATCCATGTATGGGATAAAGCATTTAGGAGCTGCCTCTGCCCATTAGTAGTGTAGAGGGGCAGTCCTGAGGTATACTTTGTTTCCCGGCCATATGTGTGAGTTGGAGTTGAAAGTGGGTAGGTATGAACTTTCATTTATGTGGATGGGGAGTCTGTTCTATATTAGCTGTATATATGTGGATGGGGAGTCTGTTCTATATTAGCTGTATCCTCGCAAAATATACCTGGCCTCCAAACTGTTCTGTTGATGTTGCAGAAGATATTTAGATCTCTAGACCAAGTATTTCTGATGCCATTTGACTTGCGGATGTGCAGTAAATCATCAGTAATGGGTCGGAGGATGCCTTGTGTTAGAAAAATATGTATTTGAATATATGTGAAGTGCTAGTTTAAAAGCAAAGTAGTATGTAATGCATTTTATTCTATTAATGATATAACAAAAAGGATGAATTCATGTGTAACTGCAAGAAGTTTTGAAACTGCAGTGTGGCTTGTAGCAAGTTGACCTCTGACCCTGGCAGCTGCTAGCTCAGCAAGTTTTAATGTTTATGCGTTTCACAAGTGATTATCTGCTGGGTCAGGAAATTAAATATGTGAAATAATGAAAGCTTCTGCTTTTTCCTGCTGGGATGATTTGGCCTTGTGTATGTATTACTAGATAACACACAGCTGTTGGGAAAGTGTTACAGGGAACAAGGAAGTGTATTAAAAGACTGAATCTGCTATTGTATTCGAACTGATCTGAAACCTTGAGGAAGTAACTTTACAGAAAGACATTATGTCTGACCAGGTGGATAGCAAGGCCGTATTGTTACCAGAGGAAAACTTTTTAAAATATACAGCATCAGCAGTATTTTATGAATAGAGGACTGTAAGCTAAAGTGATGTAGATGCCCTGTGACATACCACATCAGTAAGGTGGGCACAATTTGAATGTAAAGACTATAAAATTGTATACTTCCTGTTTCATATCAGACAAAATTCTGTACTTGTACATTTTTTGCCTCCTGGTGTACACTAGTAAACTTTTGAACCTGAACCTCCTGTGTATTGATCTCTTGATTTTATTTAACAGTTTGGTCCTTTTAGCCGGAAATCCCTCAGACAGCTGCAGATCAGAGTCTACCGGTGGTCGAATACTGCGCAGGAGAAGTTACCGAAACGGTTCTTCTTGGGTGAAAAGACCTCCGACTGAATTGTCGTTTAAAGAGGCTGGCCACTTTCTGATCTGTGGCCGAAGAGTGGATCCTGGACGGCTCAATACCAGAGACTCAGGTAGGAAGATTTTGCCTTTTTTCTGTTTTAGATCTGGGACTAGGTTACAGTAAATATTGTTGTCAAGATTTGTTATGCAGATCAGGGACAAAAGGAATTACTGTGTATTTGGTCATAGATCAGGGTAACAGAATAAGGTAGGCAGTTATTCTAGATAAACTGTGAAAAGGAACTAAAATTTTGATATCACGTGATAAGAAGGGTTACGTAACATTTTTACCATGGGAAATCAGTGCACTAAAACATCGCGAGATCCGCCCCTAACCGAAGACGCAAAATATATGCAATCACAACGTTCTGATAATGTTAGGTATTATACGAAATGGGTTAACAAATATGAATTTGATGGTAAATTAGATAAAACTTTGCCGGTTAAACTCCTTAAGCAACTTAAACCTGATGCGGGAGGTCAGGCAAAAAAGCAATGCCAATTAGGCATTCCTCAGGCACACAGGTGGATTGAGGAAGCAAACCGTAGGGAACAGAAGATTAAAAATTCAAAAACATTTTTAGACAAAGATAATAACATAGTAATAGCAACGGCTCCTCCTTCCCTACCCCCTCCGTTGCCTTTTTCAGGATATGAAGCGAGTGGACAGGCTGGTCCGCCTCCGCGTTATCCTGAAGTCTCAGCGAGACCACAACCATTTGTTAGAGATCCTATTGAAACTAGGTCCCGAGCGCGTAAAATACATGGGGACGCAGAATCATATCAAATAGAGAGAAACCTACAGGATGAGAGTGAGGAAGAAATATGTCCACTTATAGAGGTCCCAAATCCTCAGGCAGGACAGGCAGGGCAGGACCCAACTCTCTTAGTATACAGACCATGGACACCGGAAGATATCCGGAAAGCTACTGAGGGAATCCCCCATCCGAAAGTTAATTTTACGAAATTTTTAGAAGATTTGCAAGGCATGAGGCTGAGTTACCATTTGAATGGGGAAGAAGTAGAAAAAGTAGTCAGACAAATTATGGGTCCAGATTGGCACAAGATTTGTGGCACCTGGAATCCTCGTAATGCAGAGCTTAAACCACTCCCACATAGTGACGCAGAACTAGACAATAGAGTGAAAGGTCTTACAGACCGAATCTCTGAGAAATGGAAACCTAGAGCAGACTGGACTTGTATTAACCAATGCATACAACAGGAAAATGAGACAATAGATGGGTACTATGCTAGATTATTGGAATGTTTTAATAATCATAGCGGTATGGCAGTTCCTGAAAATCAAGTGAATGATTCCCCCGTATGAACAACAATTGAAAAATGCATTTTTAAAAGGTTGCATTGCACCTATCAGCAGCTTCATTACAAAGCATATGATAGACCATCGAACAGGTAGGCTACAAGCCTTACTTGAATATGCTAGACATGCTGAAAGACATTTTAATCGCAAAAAGAAAAAGAAGGCGCAAGTCTTCACTGCTGAAGACGGAGCTGAAGTATTTGTGTTACAGTCAGGTAAAAAGGGAAAGAAAAATGCCCAGGGAAATAAACAGTCTGACAAATGGTCAGAAGATTTTGAAGAAAGAAAAAAGAGAGGTGAATGCTTTAAGTGCGGGAAGAAGGGACATCTAGCAAGGGATTGTAAACAGAACAAAAAGGTAATCACAGAAGACAAGGGAGATGAGGACTGACTATATGATAGTGAAGATACATCATGCAGAAGTTAGAAATCATCAGAAGAAGTTAATAAACAGAAAGCAAATGTAAATGTGATAGAAGGAATAGAGGAAGTGCAAGCAGATATGGAGGATGAAGAAAGTGAAATTCTGGATTTAGCATTATTGAGCCTAGAGCTCTACTTAGCAGATACGAAACCGGAAGTTACACTTCTGGTGGAGGGAAGGGAAGTCAAATTCCTGTGTGACTCAAGAGCATCACGGACTTTGATACACCCCTCCAGGTTACCAGAACATTCTGAATCACCTGATTTATATATTAGTGAAAGCTGCAAATGGACAGCTATACAGGGAACCACTTTCCCATGATATAGCGATAACTGACCCTGTTTCAGGTATGACCCAAAGAAGTAAGATTGTTGTTTCTGCAAAGTGTCCAGTGAACCTATTGGGTAGGGACCTTATGCAGATATTTGGCATAGCAGTAGTTCCAACTGTACAGGGTATGGAGGCACAGAGACAAATGGATACTTTTGTGGTGAGATCGGAGGGTGAAACTTTTTACTGGTACAGCCAGGACCTAGTTACGACTGGTCCAGGGTCAGTAACCGAGGAACTGTTAAACGTAGCCATCAGTAAAGCCCCCTCCCTTAACACTGATCGACAGCATTTGTTACACTGTACTCTATACTACTGTAATACGCCAGGACCTGATAGAGAATATGAGCAAGAATTGTTCAGAAATCGTGCAACTAGATTAGTATTACGTACTTTGTATTGGGATACTGAGGGGAACAATGTAGTTAGCTGTTCATTACCTCAAGAATTCCTTGCATTATATAGGTCAGATCGATTACCACATGTCAGCTTGACAAAGAATAAAAACGTAAAATGGGCAGACTTAGGAGAAAAAGTAACAAGATGGGAAAAACAGACTGACTTAGAATTGTCAGAACAGGGAATACAGAAACAAAAGTTGAATTGGTTGACACAGACACACCCGGCTGTACACTTGCAATCTAGCAAGGACAGCTGTTAGCATTTTTATTAGAAGAAGAAGAGAAAGCCTTATGTGAGATATCAACGACTCTTTGGTCAACAGGCAAGTCAGACGTAGGACTTATTCGAACAGCAGGACCAGTTACAATTACACCAAAGTCAGCATTTAGGCCACAGAAAAGACAATACCCCTTGAGGAAAGATGCAGAAATAGGAATCAAGCCTATAATAGCAGCATTACTCAAAGAAGGAGTACTGGTAGAATCTCCTGATTCACCATGTACTACACCCCTATTTCCTGTTAAAAAAGCAAATGGGGAATGGCGGATGGTTCAAGATTTACAAGCTGTAAACAATGCAGTGATACCCAGAGCACCCACGGTGCCAGACCCACATACTTTGTTAAATGACTTAAAACTGCAACAGAAATATTTCTCTGTGGTAGATATCAGTAATGCTTTCTTTTCAATACCTATACACCCTGATAGTCAATACTGGTTTGCATTTACATTTCGGGGTAAAAGGTATACCTATACTCAACTACCACAGGGATACTGAGAGAGCCCAACAATATTTGCACAAGAAATGGCTAGCAACCTGGCAGGGTTTACCCCACCAGGAGGTAGTCAAATTCTACTTTACGTAGATGACATTTTGCTAGCCGCCCCCACCCAGCAGCAATGCAGGGAAGATACTGTAGCGCTATTGAAATTTTTAGCAACACAAGGACACAAAGTAAACAAAAGTAAGTTACAACTCTGAAAAAAGCAAGTTAAATACCTAGGATATGTGATATCCAATAAAGGTAAAATATTAGACGAGGATAAAAAGACAGCAATTTTACAAGCACCTAAACCAGCAACCAAGAAGGAAATGATGTCCTTCTTGGGGACAACTAATTTTTGTCGGAGTTGGATACCGAACTATGCTTTAAAATCTGCTCCACTGACTGATTTGATATATAAAACACCAATGGCAGCACAAAATTTGTTACAATGGACACCCAAAGCAGAAACGGCTTTCTGCAGATTAAAGCAGTTAATAGCTTCTTCATTAGTTTTAGGACTCCCAAATTATCACAAACGGTTCTTTCAAACCGTAGATAGCAAGCAAGGATATATGACGTCAGTGCTGACGTAACAACATGGGGATAAGCAATGCCCCATGGCCTATTATTCATCACAGTTAGACCCAGTGGCGCGATCTTTGCCTCACTGTGTGCAAGCAGTAGTTGCAGCTGCAATGGCAGTACAGGCCTCAGCCTCAGTGGTGTTGTTCCACCCTCTCACATTGAGAGTGCCTCATGCAGTCGCAATAATTTTACTGCAAGAAAAAGTAGCATATCTCTCTCCTGCTAGACATCTTTTATGTATGACTATACTGCTGAGCCAACCTCATATGACAATTGAACGATGTACGACATTAAATCCATCAACATTACTCCCAACTGATGGCACACCGCACAGCTGCCTGCAGGAAATTGAACAGTTAGCCTTGCCTAGACAAGATCTCACAGATATGCCCTTGGATGATGCCGAGGTGACATATTACGTGGACGGCTCATGCAGAAGGGGCCCTACAGGAAAGAATCTAGTGGGGTATGCAGTAGTTACAGATACTGAAATTTTAGAAGCAAAACCTTTACCACATAACTTGTCTGCACAAGCAGCAGAATTGATAGCTTTAACACCAGCATGTACTTTAGCAAAAGACAAATGTGTAAACATATATACTGATAGTCAGTATGCTTTCTCTACAGTACATGTATTTGCGCAACAATGGAAAAATAGGGGAATGATAACATCTAGTGGAAAACCAATTAATCATGCACAGTTTATTTTGGAATTATTAGAATCAATCCAGTTACCTACTAAAGTAGCTATTTGCAAATGTGTAGCTCATACAAAACAACAGGATAGGATTTCAAAAGGCAATGCGAGAGCTGATGCAGCTGCAAAGCAAGCGGCCTCAGACTCAGAAACTTTACTTTTGAATGAGGAACTACAACCTTCTGATATTTTAGATTTAGACATGTTGAAAAAAATGCAAACGCTTACTACAAAAGCAGAAAAACGAAAATGGGAAAAACAAGGCGCAATTCTTGAAAATGGACTGTACATTTCCAAAGAGAAAAAAATGATATTGCCGTCTAATTTATTTAGATATGCAGCTTTGTTGAGCCATGGGCAGTGCCATGTCTCAACAGGGGGAATGGTACAGTTAGTAAACCGAATATTCCAAACATACGGATTCACAAACTACACAAAAAAATTTTGTGCAGCTTGTCATACTTGTAACAAGCACCATGCACAAGGGGCATTTAAACCTAAACAAGGAAGTTTTCCTATACCACCATATCCGTTCCATACTATTTGTATGGATTTCATAGAGTTGAATAAATGCAAAGGGGAAAAAATATTGTCTAGTCATTGTAGATATGTTTTCTAAATGGGTAGAAGCTTTTCCAACTAAAAATCCGGATGCAGCAACAGTGGCGAAAGCCCTGATAAAAGAAGTAATCCCTAGGTTTGGCATTCCGGAGAGGATTTATAGTGACAATGGCACACATTTTGTTAATCAGACAATCCAACAACTTGGGAGATTTTTTGGAATCTCCTTGAAAACCCATTGTGCCTACCACCCACAGTCAGCAGGACTGGTGGAAAGGTACAATGGAACCCTTAAAAATAAACTTAGTAAGTTAGTTGACGAAACTCAGAAGAATTGGATATACTGTTTGCCTTTAGCGCTGCTGAGTATGAGAATGGTTCCAAATGTGAAGGGTTTGACTCCCTTCGAAATGGTTTTTGGGAGAGCATATTATGTGCCTCAGTGGAAAGCTCTCATGCCTGCAGAGCAAGAGGCTGACAGTTCATTAGCTAGTTATATGAGGAAACTGTTAACAAATAAATCTGTTTTGCAGTTTAACTCTTTTTCAGATAAGGAACAGACCAGACCGGTTGGAGCAGTTTTGGCTCCGGGAACGTGGGTGTGGCTAAAAGTGACGAAGAGGAAAAATTGGGCGAGTCCAAAGTGGGAAGGACCGTACCAGGTACTGTTGGCAACGCCTACTGCAGTCAAGTGGCTGAGAGGACGTCCTGGGTCCATTTGACACACTGCAAACTGGTAAAGAACTTTCAACTTGATAAAAACTTTGTGACTGATATACAGCAAGGGCAAAATGGCCAAGAAAAAAGCGAATAGAAATGTAGATCA
Organism: Protopterus annectens; assembly: GCF_019279795.1. NCBI lineage: Eukaryota > Metazoa > Chordata > Ceratodontiformes > Protopteridae > Protopterus > Protopterus annectens. The sequence continues at coordinate 554,753,405 of NC_056729.1, read as the reverse complement.
ACCCCAGAGATGTTGCATAATCATTTTGTTGAGTATACATTTATTGACTATAATTGTGACAATTTTCCTCTTGTTGTGGTTTTGCCTATACTCAACCACACAAGTGAAAGTGGGAAGGCGTGATGAAGCATCTATAGACTGGCATTCAAATTTTAACACATACCTAGCCATGAAGCATGTATATGCAGAGACTATGAACATTTCAAATTGCTGGGTTTGTACAGCTATACCAACAGCATATGGAGGACTGATAATGTCCACTGTCCCTCTGGGGATAAATGAGACTTGGGAGAATTTACTTTTTGATACAGGAACTGTGAGATCACAGGACAAAATAGCTTTATTTTTACCTGTCACACAAAAGGGAATTGTATGTTTTTATAAAAATGATACTCTCCAGGTGGGCTGGAGCAATTGTAATATAACAATATCTTATCGGTGTTATATTAAGACTAGTAATGGCAATACTTTTTGCAATACTAATTATGACTCATATTTGAACTCAGTGAAAACAACCATGAATGAAATTCGCAAGAATCCTGTTTTATTTAAACAATTGTCAGTTATAGACCAGAAAATGTTTCATGCAGGGTTAATGCGTATTAGTACTAAAGTAGAAAATTATTTTATTTGTGGGAAAAAAGCATATAAATGGCTACCTGAGAATTGGTCCGGCAGTTGTTTTTTGGGTTATCTGGTTCCAGCTATAAGACATACTGCAGAATTACCTTTGGGTAAGATACGAAACGTGAGAGAAGCAGCTCAGAAACCTGGAGGTCCAGTCGAGAAACCTGTAAATCCAGTAGGATGGATCGAAGCTGGCTGGAAAGACCATAATAACGTAAAGGACAAAAGCAAATTGACTCATATGGACTTGAGTGACAGTGTTATATCTTGGGCAGGAATATTCCCAGCATATGGAGCAGTCAAATCAATCTGGGAGTTGAGGAAGCTGTCGAAACTTCTCGAAGTAATGAGTAATGCAACTTTCTCTGCCCTAGAACTGGTGACTGATGAACTGAATGCAATGAGAACTGTTGTGCTACAAAATCGAATGGCTCTTGACTTCACCCTAGCGGCGAGAGGTGGTACGTGCGCGCTTATCAAAGAAGAATGCTGTGCATACATTCCAGACAATAGGCATGAAATTAACAACCACCTGGAAGGTAATTCAGCAAGTATCAGCCATGACTGAACCAGGCCCAAACCCACTGACGGACTTTTTCCAGAATCTATTTGGGGGGGTGGGGTTTCATCCTAATGAATATTCTGATTGCTATTTGTGTGGGTTTACTCCTAATAGGAGCATGCGTTTGTTGTGGAATTCCCTGCATAAAAAGATTAATCAAAGATTTTATTGATGTATCTGTTACTGAAACTTTGTACCAAGATATTGAGATTGAAAAGTTGATCTCGGACAAAACTTTTTCTGAAGTATAGATCAAATGACTCACCTAGCTGAAAATCCTTAGTGGAAGAGGTTAGGAGATGAAATGACATTATGCATACTTCAAAATAGAATAAAAAGTATTAATAGGAGGGAAAATGTTAGAAAAATATGTATTTGAATATATGTGAAGTGCTAGTTTAAAAGCAAAGTAGTATGTAATGCATTTTATTCTATTAATGATGTAACAAAAAGGATGAATTCATGTGTAACTGCAAGAAGTTTTGAAACTGCAGTGTGGCTTGTAGCAAGTTGACCTCTGACCCTGGCAGCTGCTAGCTCAGCAAGTTTTAATGTTTATGCGTTTCACAAGTGATTATCTGCTGGGTCAGGAAATTAAATATGTGAAATAATGAAATCTTCTGCTCTTTCCTGCTGGGATGATTTGGCCTTGTGTATGTATTACTAGATAACACACAGCTGTTGGGAAAGTGTTACAGGGAACAAAGAAGTGTATTAAAAGACTGAATCTGCTATTGTATTCGAACTGATCTGAAACCTTGAGGAAGTAACTTTACAGAAAGACATTATGTCTGACCAGGTGGATAGCAAGGCCGTATTGTTACCAGAGGAAAACTTTTTTTAAATATACAGCATCAGCAGTATTTTATGAATAGAGGACTGTAAGCTAAAGTGATGTAGATGCCCTGTGACATACCACGTCAGTAAGGTGGGCACAATTTGAATGTAAAGACTATAAAATTGTATACTTCCTGTTTCATGTCAGACAAAATTCTGTACTTGTACGTTTTTTGCCTCCTGGTGTACACTAGTAAACTTTTGAACCTAAACCTCCTGCGTATTGATCTCTTGATTTTATTTAACAACTTGTTTGCCAGAGACAGGTGAGTAATAGTGACAGAACTTTGAGTCTGTCCATGACAGATACATGCCAAAGGAAGCACTGTATTCAATGATTGGCCTAATGAAGGCTGAGTATGGGAGGCAGTCACATCCCTACTTTGTTTATAAGCTGTGCAGTATAGAAGGACTTTCTTGCAATGATGGACACATATTGGTCAAAAGTTAGGTCACTGTGCAAATAAGTTCCCAAATCCTGGGTCAACTCTTAGGGTGGTCAGTGTGGTAGTTCCCTGGGGTAGATGACTTCCCAAAGGATACAATAGTGCATTTTTTGGCATTTAGTTTCAGTTCATGATTTTGGCTGCAGTTATTTATTTGAGGTGCATTTTTCTGCAGGATGGTCAAGTCATTTGGGGATTCAGTATAAAGCTGATCACAGCTTTACATTAGCAGATTGCCCAAGTAAATTCTGAATGCTTATCGGGATGCTATCAAAAGGTATACAAGTCAGTATAGAATTAAGTGTTGTATGATAAGTCTTCCATGCTACCACAAATCCTACATGACTAGAGTGGTATTTAATGTCATATCCCTGTGTAGACAATTCACTGTCTTTTTAAATTCATGTGATCCAGTATAGAAATGCTAAAGAACTGCATCTCAAAATGATGTCCTCCCTGTGCTCCTGACCAGTGACCAAAAATAACTAGATTATCTCTTTAAATAAATAACTAAAAGTAAAGAAAATGCAATATTTATTTTTGTAAATCTTGATTAACTTTATATGCAACTCTTTTATTTGGTGGAGCTTTTCTCTACTGCCTCGTGGCCCAGTTTGGATATTTCATTTAACAAATGGAAGTAAATAAATGCATTGAAACAGTTTCCCGAATAGCAAGTGACACCATGTGTTAAGATTATTACGGGTATCGAAAAGAAAAATCATTTTGAGCTGTAGAAGGAAAAGTCCCTTTGAGTGTCAGACCAGTTGGGGATAGGTTGTCATTGTAAAATGAGCAACCATCTTTCTGAAAATTAGATAAAATTATGCTGTACCTTGATCCAGTGTGCTCCTTTTGTAGTACATAAGTACGAAGAAGCAGTAGTGTGAAATTAATTTTGTAGTGAACTCCAGGAGCAAAAGTTCAGATTTACACAGTAGATAAGTAGTGGTTTTCCACCACAAAGTAGACTTTCTTATGCTAAAGTTTTTTTTGTTTTTTTTTTTGTTAATTTTCCTGTTTACATTCATCATCGGGGCTGTACAGACTAGAAGTGTTGCACTGAAAGATTTCCACCTTCACAAGAAAAAAATATGTACGTGTATTATAAATTAGTTTGACAAACCCACATAACCTGTCCCCAGGGTGTGTGCCAAGAATTTTTACCTAGTAAATTTGCTTCCCATTCTGTAGTTTGTGTTAATCACCAGGTACTGTTTGTATTTGCTTTTTAACAGTGTTATCACAACATGCTGAATGCCAAGGTAATAATTTTATAAATCTCTTCATTTGGTTAGAGACACTGAAACATCACAACAGTAACAAAGGTGGCTTTTACAGTTCCTGTAACTCTTGTGGTTAATTGCTTCTGGAAGTGTAAATTCCTACATCACACATCACTTTCAGACTATTTATATTTAAGGCTTGACTACAAAAAATGTCAAGGATTTTGGTAGTTGGATGGCACAGTGGTGCAGCGGTTTGCGTTGTCGCCTCACAGCAAGACGTTCTGTGGTTTGATATTTGTCTAGGGTGCCTTCTGTGTGGAGTCTGCATGTCCTCCCTGTATTCGTGTGGGTTTCCTCCATGTGCTCCGGTTTCCTCCCACATTTCAAAGACATGCTTCTGGAACATTTCTCGTCGGGCTTCCTCTGAAAATTGTCTCGTTTGAAGTTGGACTTTCACAGTAAACAAATGTTAAATAAATAAATAAAAATAACGGCTAAGGAATTTACTTACAAAGTACAGGGTAACAGTTCCATAGCAATACTCTTGTGTACCTGTAAGAAAATCAGTATACCCACTGTGCAAGGATTCTCTGCACTGTTGATACTGACAGTTTTTTGGTAGACTCAGATAATAAGTACTGTAGCTTGGCATAGAAGGCAGACCTACAGAGAGTGTTGCACTATTCAAAAAAGAGGTTTATGAATGCATGAGTGCACATTGAGGCAGCGTCAAAGGGAACACAGTTTGTGATTTCCCCAAAGCCTCGTAATGCTGTAAACATATTTACAAAACAAGGAATTCTGGGACTTGTAAATTCACGGCGTTAAGTTTGAGAATATTGCAATCATGCAGTTGAAATCACTGTACTTTAGTGGTGGCTATCCTGACATATGCTTTTTTTTTATGCTAACTGTTCTCTGTGTGAGCGATGATAATACCAAAACGTTAATACATTGGTCTAGTGTTTGCACTGTAATACCTGATTGGCACACACATTAACCATTTTGGCAAGTACTGACATTTTTTCACTCTTGTATTCTTCATGATGGTTAAACATTATTGAAATTTCCAAGGAAAATTGGTCATCTGTTTACACCAGTCCAGCTGGGTTAGGATAATTTTGGAACAGCTTTCATTTACAAAAGAAACAATGTGGGGTGTAGTGTCATATCTGATCAGCACTGTGTAAAACTGCATATGTTTGGATGATTAAAATAAAAATATATAGCAGTGTAAAAAGGTTGCAGTCACAAGAGAGAATAGTTCATGCGGTATGAATGTTCCTGCCTTGCGCAAAAGTGTGTTTTTCATGATGCACTAACATTAGTTGTTGTGTAATGTGATGCACTGTACAACGAGGAAGCAATGCACAGCAATCTGTGTTGTTTCAATGTTATAATTTTTAAATAATTGCAAGAAATCAAAACATTGGCTTAGCGTGTTACTGTTTTGTGCACAGTTGTATGGGAACCACTTAAATGAATGAGTACAGGCTTCAACATACAAAGTTATGCTGCGCAGGATAAAACAGATGGGATGGGAATTTTTACCTGTATAAGAAGTAGCAATTGATGATGTGTCTTTCGGCATTTCCCGGTTAGGGGTCGCCACAGCGGAACTCCGGTCCGCTAATGATTGGCAGTTGATTTTTACGTACTGAGTTGCCAGCCCTGACGCACAACCTTCAATGAAGGTACGCCCATTCACGCTTGTCTCCACGCAGAAGACTCTCTAGTTGAGAATCGAACCGGACAGCGTCTTACTGTGAGGCGACAACGCTACTGCAGCACCACCACCGCAGACTGTATAAGAAGTAGCAGTATTTGGTTTATTTAACATGCTTGCTGACATCATTTAGTGTACTATGTCATGGGGAAGCAGGATACAGCAACATGGTCTTCATGCTTTTTGAGGAAGCTGCATGTATCATTTTTAAATGAGCAGGCATAATGGGGCATTTTATTACTGAATACAGAGCTGTGCTTGAGTGGCAGAATACATCGTGAAAGTTCATAGATGATGTATTAATTCATTTATGCATAGAGATATGTGCTTTACATAATCAAACAGATTAGATTCAGCAAAGTACATCCATACAAGCAGGAGAAATATTCCACTTTGGAAACAGTTTTGCACACATTAAAATGGTGAAGCAGCTTACAGCTTGGCCTTTATTACCACAGTGAAGTAACTTTCAGCATGTTACAATGATTGCAAGATGGCATAATAGTACATTGAACAAAATAAGAAGTGCTTCAGAATGAGGAATAGGAAATACATTTCTTTCTTACAAGCCAGAGGAGTGTTTCCTTAATTGTACATGTTCACAGACATTTGGTGTACTGTATAATGTGGAAAAACGTACAGTAGCCGTTTTTTTTTATGCTCACAGGAAAGCGTATATAATTTTAAAATGATTGCAAGAAAGAGATATGCATCATTGTATTAAATAGAAAACGGTGCTGTACAAGATAGAAAATGTGCAGGGGATTGTTTGACAAAACCTCTTCTATCTGTGTTGTTTGGTATACACCGTAATACAAGTTACAGGTGATTTTTTGCAAAGTAGAATTAATGCAGATGAAGCAGATTTAACAAGTGGGGCTATAACATTCTGCTTTGTACTGTATGATCATGGGAAGGCAACCCTCAACTTTTTAAATGATTTTAGAAAATGGAACATTTTGACATTTTTGTGGTTGGTTATAAAAACAGGCCAGAGGTTGTTAACAGTGAATGAAATAGCATAAAAATCAAGTTTGCATGCAGTCTGCAAGATGAGTATCATCATTGATATTACTGGCAGCATTTTCTTACCAGAAGGCCATCTTTTACATGTGTCCACTTACATTTGCTGCTTTGCATACAGTTTCGGTGTGGTGTGACCCGCCTTTTAGGGGAGTCTTTGTGGTTTATACAGTGTTGACTTGTGAACACACCAAAGCTAACACAGTGACATAAAGAGTTTTGCATTAAAATTTAAACTACAGCTATGTTTAAAGCTTGGAGCACAATCTTTGGGAGTTTTATAGTTGAGTATGCTGGCTTTGTTCTGTAAACATTTTATTTGACTAAAGCAGATTATTGTAAAATATACTTTGAAAATGAGGATCAAAAGTAGCTCAAAATGTTAAGTTGTCATTCTCGCCTTCATTCTTGCTGGATGGGTTCAGAGCCGATCCTCGGCTCCGCCTCGGCCTATACTATAGCTCGAGAGCTATTTTTACCGGCTCGAGGCAGCCCTATATCCCACAATACCATGCGCTGACTCCCCAGATCTCGTTTGCCACTTCACTGTGAGGTAGTCTGTTTTTACCGGCTCTGGTCAGTAAGTGCTTTTTCAGATATATATTTAGTATAAGTAGTTTTTTTTCCAGTTAGTTACCCTTCTTTAGGTCCCTTCTAACTGCCTTACCCTTTTCGGTAGCCCTTTTTCCCTTTCTTTAGATAGTTTTTTATCTTGGGCCTACGGGCTTTTCCTTAGTTTTCCTCCCCCCCTTTCAGTGTGTGTGTGGGTTTTTAGTCAGTTCTCCTTAACTTAAATAAGTGTGTGTGTGTGGACTGACTGTGTTCCATTTTATTTTTTGTCAGGATGTCAAAGGACCCTAAGGTTTCGGGATTCAAGAAGTGTGACTTGTGCTGTCAGAAAATGTCTCTGACAGACAGTCACACTTCTTGTGTCTATTGCTTGGGGCCATTACACCTGCAGGACTCTTGTTCCATTTGTCACGGATTTAGTTCAAGTCCTGCAGGAAAGGCGTAACAAGCTCATCCTAAGGGGCTTGTTAAAGCTTGATGACTCCCCGTCCAAGTCTGGCTCGGGGAAGTCGTCAAAAACCGCCAAACCCTCTGCTCCAGCTTCTGAGCCGAGGGCTGGTGTCATCGAGACAGTTCCGACCTTGGTTCCGGCTGGCTCCGAGGCGAGCAAAGTGGTTTCCGCTCCGAAACCATCATCGGAGCCGACCCCAGCACGCAAGCGCTCTAGGTCCCCTTCGCTAGAGTCCGTCAGATCGGCTCCGAAGTCCCCTCTCCTATCACAGCAGAGTCATAGGACTCATTCATCGAGGTCATCCAGGCTCTCCGACCACGACATCGAGAGGGTGGTCAGTAGACTCATAAAATCTCAGGCGCTGGCCCAAATGCTCCAGAGCCCATCTCATCAGACTGTGGCTCCTTCGATACAGCTATCCATTCCTCCTCCGACTCATCTCTCGAGCTCGGAGCCGGAGTTTGTCGGAACCGTGACTTTGCCCACGTTGGAGCCGATACTTCCTCCTTCAGCTCTGGTGTCGTCGGCTCCGACCTCTTCATTGGTTCCATCCGTGGAGAGGTCCGGGCGCCGAGACTCCATTGTCGGCTCTGAGGGGGCGAGTGGCATCGGACCCTTGTCCGACCCCGCTCTCCCTCTCGGAGCTTCGGCTCTGGTTAGTTTGGCCCCGACATCATTCTCGGAGCCTTCTCTGTCGGTTCCGGGGGTGATTCCAGTCTCTTCGGAGCCGGTGCTACCTTTGGTATCTGATAGGGGAGCCTTCGAGGTGATGAGGAGTGTGCTGGACCCAGTGTCCACTCCAAGGTTAAGTTCTGCGGCTCCTCCCTCTGTAGTGCCTGTTACGGTCTCTGGCCATCCTCTTACACCTGACAGCAGAGATCCAAAGCATAGGGTACCCACCTTGGGTGTCTCCCCCTCTTCCGAGGGCTCCCCTGAAGTTTCAGGGGAACCCCCTAGGAAAAGAAAGTGCAAGAGGAAGCACATAGACTCCCCTGAGTCTGTCACATCGGACACCGACTTGGATGAGTCGGAAGGTTCCCCCAGATCCCCCTCTGAGGATGTCTCCTTTTCAGACATCCTGGAAATCCTAAGACAGAGGGGAAATTGGTCCACTCTCAAACCTTCCGAGGGCAAGTCGGTTTACCTTGACGCCTTTGGATCTCGCCCTTCCACCTCCTGGGCGTCTCCCCCTTTCGACCCACTAATGGAGGTAGTGGCTAGAAAGGTGTGGGCAGCTCCTGATTCAATGGAACCTACCCCTAGGAGGCCTTCCAAATTTATTTCTGCACCAGATGACAAATCCTTTCTCATCAAAGGTGTTTCAGTTGATGCTATGGTGGTAGCAGCAGCCACTAAGAAGGAATTGGCTGATCCTTCTGTATCTGTTCATCCTCCTAACAAAGAGTCCAGGACCATGGACAGGTACAGCAAGCAGACCTTTGCTTCAGCGACCTTTTCTATGCGATCGCTGAACTATTTGTCATTTCTCCCGCCTTCAGAGAGACTTGCTCAAAGAGCTGGGTGAAACGGTACAGGATCCTTCTGCTGCGGGGTTTAAGGACAAAATAAACTCTCAGCTGGCTACCCTGAACTCCATTGTTAACTCCTCCATGCGGCTTATCTCTTATGCAGCCAATGGAGCGAGTAGGGCCGCTGGCACAGGCGTTGCATTGAGACGTCACGCTTGGATGCGACTCTGTAACTTTGCCGATCCCTTCAAGGCGTCCTTCACCAACACCCCCTTTGATGGTTCGGAATTGTTCGGTCCTCAGGTGAAGAATACCCTCACCAGATGCGAGCAAGATGGTAAGACTCTCTGCCGTGGGAGTCCGTTTTTCCACGCCTTCTAGACCTTATCCTAAGGGACAGAAGGGAGGAAAGATGTGGCTCCGCAAACCTCAGGGAGTCGCGCCTGCCGCACATGGTGAATTTCCCCCTAGAGGCAGAGGGGGAAATAATAACAGATGCTGCCCCAGGGGCAGAGGGGGTCCTCAGAACCAGGGCTCTAGGGAATCTTTTCCTGACCAACCCTTTCAGCATCCCTGAGAAGCTGCCCGACTGTCCGCCTTCGGAGGCAGTCGGGGGAAGATTATCTCTGTACCCGGAAGCCTGGCAAGCCCTCTCCCAAGACACATGGGTACAGAAGATCATATCCGAGGGTTACAAAATCCCTTTCACTTTCCCGCCGATACAACCGCCAAAACCCCTACCAGACGTACCACCTGCACAAAGGGGTCAGGCTCAGCTGGAAATAAAAAAGCTGTTAGAAAAAAGAGTCATCCAGGCAGTCCCAGCAGATCAGCTAGGATCCGGAATTTACTCCAGATTCTTTTTGGTGCCAAAAAAGACAGGAGAATGGAGACCCATTTTAGACCTCAGCAGGTTAAACAACTCTGTACTAAAGACAAAATTTCGGATGGTAACACTGCAGTCCATTCTACCCTTTTTGGGCAGAAACAACTGGATGTGCTCGTTAGACCTCCAGGACGCGTACTACCATATAAAGATACACAGGCGTTCCAGGACGTTTCTCCGCTTCCGGCTGGGAGTCAGTCATTTTCAATTCAGGGCCCTGCCCTTTGGTCTCACCACAGCCCCCAGGTGTTCACCAAATGTTTGGCAGTGGTCACGGCTCACCTGAGACAGAAAGGATTCCAGGTGTTTCCATACTTAGACGACTGGCTCATTTCCGCTACCACCAAACAGGATCTCATAATGGCCAGGGATTACACTATTCAACTTTGCAACGGTCTGGGTATTTCTATAAATTTGGCAAAGTCCTCCTTGTCGCCTTGTCAATGTATAAACTTTATAGGCGCCGTATTAAACACCACAGAAATGTCTGCAACATTACCACCTCAGAGAGTGACAGACATAAGGTGGAATGTTCATCCCCTGTTTCAGCCCAACAAAGTTCAGGTCAAGCTAGTATTGAAAGTGTTGGGCCTCATGGCGACGGCGATTCTTCTACTTCCATTAGCCCGCTTCCACATGAGGCTCCTTCAGTGGATGCTGTTTTCTCAGTGGTCCTTTCAACAGCTACCAATGACCCACAACATTTTGATAACCCCATCTTGCAAGAAACATCTCTCCTGGTGGATGGTTTCCCCTCAGCTTTTTCAGGGCAGACCCTTTGTTCTCCCCCCTCCAGTTGCCACTGTCACAACGGATGCCTCCCTGATCGGGTGGGGGGGGCATTATCAGGGCAGGACGGTCCAGGGCACTTGGCAACAGTCAGAATGCCACCTGCACATAAATGTCCTGGAGATGAGGGCGGTGCTTTTGACGTTGCAAGCCCTTCAGAGCTCTCTTCCCACGGGGACTATAGCAATTCAAACGGACAATATGTCTGTGGTGTGGTACATAATCAAGCAGGGCGGAACAAGGTCCTATCCCCTCTGTCGAGAAGCACTCAGACTTTGGCAATGGGCGATTTCATCTCAACGGTTTCTGATAGCAATGCACATCCCCGGGAAGTCCAACGTCATAGCAGACAGATTGAGCAGAACTATCCTCATGCCTCACGAGTGGTCTCTAAATCAAGCGGTAGCAGACGGAATTTTTCGGAAGTGGGGCCAGCCTTGCTGCGACCTTTTCGCAACTCCCCAAAACAGCAAGTGCCTCGACTTCTTCACACTTTTTCCTCTGCCAGGCCAACCCCTCAGAGACGTTCTTGTTCACGTTTGGCCCCGGGGTCTTCTTTATGCCTTTCCTCCTTTTCCGTTGATCCCGCAATTAATTCAGAAAGCAATCGCATTGAGATACAAAATGATCCTCATTGCCCCGTTTTGGCCTCGACAAGTTTGGTTCCCGTTCCTGCACAAATACCTACTGGAACAGCCTTGGCATCTGGAACCCCTTCCGGATCTGTTGACCCACCTCACGGGCAAGCTGCATCAGTCTCTACATTCCATCAACCTCACAGCTTGGTTGCTCCACTTCCAGCCGTAGCCAGGCTTCCCCTTATTTCTCCTCCTGTTCGTGATATAATTCTGGCCTCCCATAAGTCCAGTACTAGGAAGACTTATGCGAGTAAATGGAAGCGTTTTTCACACTGGGCACAAACTAGGTCCTTAGATCCTTTCCATGCACCCATTCATGAGGTTCTGGACTTTCTGGCGGAGCTTTTTCATTCAGGGTCATCATCGGCCACTATCAGGGTACAATTAGTGGCCATTGCTAATTTTCATGTTGGACTCTCAGAAGCAAATATTATGTCCCACAAACTCTGTAAAGCCTTTCTCAAGGGCATCTTTCTGCTCAGACCTCCAGTCAAAGATCCACCCCCACAGTGGGATTTGAATTTAGTTCTAACTTCACTAATTCTGCCCCCTTTTGAACCTGCAGCTTCTTGCTCCCTCAAACTTCTTTCTTGGAAAACGCTGTTTTTAGTAGCTATAACATCTGCCAGAAGGGTATCGGAACTTCAAGCCTTGTCTGTCCGTCCTCCTTATTTGGCTTTTCATAAAGACAGGGTAACTCTCAGAACAAACCCTTCCTTCCTACCAAAAGTGTTATCGGAAGAAAATCTAAACCACTCCATTGGTTTACCTGTCTTTTTCCCAGACTACACCAACAGGGCTGAACAAAAATTACATTCATTAGATGTTCATCGCCAATTACGGTATTACCTAGACAGGACAAAACAATTCAGAAAGTCAGACCAGCTCTTTCTCTCTTATGCTGCGGGCAAGAAAGGGCTTCCGGTATCGAAGGTTACTCTTTCCAGATGGCTGACATCTATTATTACCTTGGTCTATGAGTTGAGACACAGGCAACTTCCCTCTAGGCCTAAGGCTCATTCAACCAGGGCACTATCAACTTCAACGGCGTTTCAAGCAAGGTTACCACTAGATGCCATTTGTGCAGCAGCTACATGGGCTTCCAAACATACCTTTAATGCCCATTACAAGCTTGATTTAGCCTCCAGAAATAGAGCTGATTTTGGTTCCACTGTACTCAGGAGTCTGTTTCATTGAGCCACCCAGAACTAAGATGCTAGGGACGCTGTACCATCCAGCAAGAATGAAGGCGAGAATGACAACTTAACATTAAGAAGTTATGTCTTACCATAACGTTCCATGTTAGTTGTCTTCTTCTCAACTTCTTTCTTGCCTCCCTCCCTCCTGCCCCCTAGCCTGGATAGACTCGAGGTTCTGAGTCCTTCCATTTCTGGAGATACAATATGTTGATTTTTGTTCCTTGTATCCTTAGTGTTACTAGCAGGTAATCTATTCTCGTAAAAGAGGATTATAATATTATTATTATAATATTATTATTATAATATTATTATTTATACTATGTCTTAGCTTCCAAACGAGATCTGGGGAGTTAGCGCATGGTATTG